>NC_143436.1:144284162-144585662 GCF_987193195.1 Phasianus colchicus | reverse complement strand
TGGATATTTTTCATTTTTCTAGATCTTCTACCTCCACATTTTCCCTCAAAAAGTTTCTAAAGTGGACAATTAAGAGAAGGACTACAGAAAAAAAAAAAAAAAAAAGACAACACCAATGAAATACCGTTCTATTATCAAGCTATCTTGGTGACACTTCTTTAACTGCTTTACTCCTTTTCTCTTCTGTCTTTAAAAGATCCATCATCTTCATCTCAGAGGAACAATACAAGTCTTATCTACTGGATTCTTAATTTGAAAACAATGTTTTTGTTCTTCCTTTTCATTCACTGCCACTGAAGTTCTTAGGAATCTTATTTTTCCAACGCTGTCAGAGAGTCTGCCTTTTTGTCTGTATATGTGAAAGACTTCTTAATAAAAGCTATCCATATCCTTTGTTAAAACAACTTTACTTTCAGCTGCCATAATTGAGATTTTGAAGATCCCTTGATCATTTCATTTCATGAAAAGACTTCCTTGTCATGAGCAGAATGATTAGACTTGAGAATGAAATCAGACAAGTAAAAATCAATATGAGCATTGCCGTCAACTTTAGCAGGCCAGTCTCTTCTGTTTACTTCTTTCCTTTCAGGATGGATTCTGTACATTTTACATGAGAAAAATTCAAAGTGTAGGGACAAGACAATTGATTCACATGAAATGAGTGTGGAGACAAAGGCCATCCCACCCTTCTGTACGAATATCTTGGGCACATTAACTACACTTTGTTGTCTTGTATTTTTTCCATCATTTTTTTATTCCCTATCCATGAATCATGGGTAATTTTTTTTTTCCCCACAGTTTTTGGGCACTGTGAATGTAAGTGGCCACATGAACATCTGATAGTACATAATGATATGCAAAGATGATATGATAATACAACTACATATCTACGTGAAATGGAGGGAATTAATGAAAATATTCAGAGAAAATACTTAGATATACTTTTCTCAGTTCTTCATACTTTGTCAGGAATGGAAAATGTCATTCAATTGTTTGATTTTTTTTCCCCCTACATTAACTACTTATTAGCTCTACAATTAAATGTGAATCAAGGAGAATAACATCATAAAGTGGTTGATTAGTTCAATTATACCACCCACACCAACAAATAGTTTTCTTAATCTGGCAACTGAAACATAATGTTTTAAGAGCAAATAAAACAATCCCTTCACCTTTTAGTCTTTATGTACTTCTTCTTAAAAGATTTCTCTGATTTATTTCAAACCAAGGAATAAAAATAGAATTAATATTAATTTCAGTTTGCCATGGACAAACAGTCTGTGGTATTTTAAAAACATATAATATTGTGCTGATTACTCTTTGTTTAAAAGGATGGAAATCTGTACATGTACTACAGTTGGAGTCTTGTTCCCACCTGCCAGCAATTTTCTCCTTGTGTCTCTAGGCAAGTAGTGTTTCATTTTTCTCTTCTGTAAGTTACCTTATGTAAACAATAAATAACACAATAGTCCCTACTCTGCCAATTATGTGCATTAGTTTGCCTCTCTCTATATTGTTTGACCTTGCTTTCTACAGAAAGTTCTGAAAGTGCTGAAGCAGAGGTAACCCGTTTAGGAACCCAGCAAACTTTGCTACAACGCTTGCATAGGTTTTCAGGCAGTACTGTTCAGATCTGCAAGGGGAATTGTACTATACATAAAGTTTTCATGGAAGGCAACTGAAGAAATAGAATTAAAAAACATATTTGACAAAATAGATGAATTTTCTTGCATACCGTAATGCACTGGCTAGAAAATGTGTAGGGGTACGAAAGCAAGAACAATGTACATCCTGGTGTGGTTAGCAGAAAGTGAGATCTTTTCTACAGAAAGTAAGTAGGCCTACTTCTAATGTGAATTAAATCCAGACTCTTACTGGAACCACCTATCTCTCTCCCTTTGAGTATGGATGAGCTTGGGATGATCCAGGTCAAACTTCACTGAGGAATTCAAGTGCATTCTTTTCCATGGGAAGACCTGAAGGGCTGTGAATTTATAATACCCAGATCCCAGACTAGTATATGTTTTCATAATCCTTTCTCAATAAATATTTGAAAAAAAATTGAAATTCTATTTTTAATTCCCTCCCCCTCCTTTTCCCTGCCAGCATTCCTATTTGCAAAGAAGATCCAATGATTTGTTGAGAAATCCTCTTTTGAATTTATTTCTTCTACAGTGCCTTCTCTGATGCTCCCATTACTCTACTTGCTGAGCTCATCTGATCAAATTGAATCACTGATTTTAGAACATTCTTAGAAGGCAGGATGCTACAAATCCAAATCAGGCCTTTGTAAAAGTTAATTGTAAAATATTTTAGTTTTCTGTTTCTGTTAGCACAGGGGTAAAATTTCCCAAATATTATATATAATTTTTTTTTGAAAGTCAAGTCTCGATTAGTTTCACCAGGGTGCCAGTGTACAACTTCGTAAATTGGGAACTCTGTACTTTGGAGATAGAGATAAAAACAGGATGTGCTGCAGGTGGTTTGGCTTGACTGGAGGCATGTTCTAGGAAGTGATATCAGCCTTATTTTGCTGAACTTCAGACTTTTCAAAACAAATGTACAAAAAAACCTTATAATCTCTGAACAGGTTAAAGTTCACAAATGTTTATGTTTTCTAAGAGCATAGAGAAAAAATAGACTGTCATACGGGATGATTATTTTCAAAAAGCAAGAAAAGCAAAACCTAATATCTAGCAATACAATGGGGGAAGAATGTAGCCAAAATAAATCCTGACAATCTTTTGTATAACATTTGGCATTGCTAAAAAGAGTGGATAAAAGTGGGCATAAATTAGTATGTTCAGAGTTATATTTCAAATTTGACCCATGCTCTTCACTGGAATGCTAGTGTGTGCCCCTGTTATGTGTTTGCAGTGATTTGGTTGAAATTATGTGCAGTGCTCAAGGTTTTTTTTGTTTTGTTTTTGTTTTTTGTTTTTTGTTTTTTGTTGGTTTTTTTTGTTTGTTTGTTTTTTGTTTTTCAATATTACTGCAAGCTAGTACACACTTCAATAATCTAGTTTTATACATCTCTTCCCTTATAATGAATTCTCCTCATGTGTGCTAATAGAAGTTTTAGAGAGGCAAGTGACTCAGTTTCAGGGATTAATAGCTGGTATTTACCAATTTAAATCTGCACTGTGACAAGGTATTGAACTGTTACTTCCTATTTATATTTTCTATGTCAAGTGTGAATCTGCACTTTTTGTAGAGAGATGAACCAAATCTCCTACTAGGCACAACTCTACAGGGGATAGTTAATGATTCAGCTTAGGGATTCATAAATTGCTAGAAAAAAAATCCTGTTTAATAGTACACAGAAAAATAATTTCTTGCTTTAAAATGGAGGAAACTCATTAATTTCATTTATGTTTCTCTTTGAGATGCTCCTGTGTAAAGCATGCCCACAAAGAATTTATTTTAAACTAACTTTTTAATAAAAGCTGTAGGAAGAATGTATAAACACATCCTGTAATTCACTACTTATATATAAACACCAGTAAATAAAATTATTTTCCATTCCTTTTAACTAGTATAGTTGTCATTAAGAGTTATGTAGAAATGGTGTTTGGTAAAGCATAGACACAAATTTGATAGCAAATATTAATAGATATTAATTATTAATAGTAGCATTAAATGTATTTACTCCGAATAGGAAAGTACATCCTTTAGAAGATCCTTGGCTTGAAGAAAGCCCTTGAATCAGCAGTCAATTATTCCTCAAGAATGATTACTGAGTACTGATAACTCTTCATGATGCTGCTAAATTTTACTTACTTATTATCGCTGTCAGAGACTTGTATTCATTTTATGGTGATGTGTCCTCTATTATTCCCTCTAGCTCAACATGGGAAGGAGAAGTAGCATAAATGTATTAGTTTCTGACTTGATGGTGACTATACAGCCATCAAATAGGCTTTGTGCGGTGATTTGGCTTGAGTTAGGTATACGTTTTTTGTCTACACATCATTTTGCCAAGCTTGTCATTTGGACTTTTTTGACATCAGGTTTACCATGCTTTGAATAATTTCTAAGACTCATTTTTATTCTGTATGGAACTATTTTACCCAGTTGATGTTTATTGATAGCTTGTTGGATTAGTTGCTTACCGGCAAACTGTAGATCTGATTTTTTTTTTTTCGTAATGCTATGAAGAACTGTACACACTCGAGCTACTGTTTGTTATAGATCCCAGTAAGAAAGGCACTCAGACTGTAGATTTATTAAAATACCTCTTACCAAAGATAGCATGAGGAAAAAAGGGCGTAAATAAAGATAAATCTTAAGTCCCTTGAGACCCTGGAAGCCCCAGGCTTTGCAGCATTTACTAAAACTTTAATCAGGTCATGGAAGTTTGCACGGATCCTGCTAAGGTTCACCATTGTTATAGCTCTTACATCTCTTAAGAATTTTCTTAGGAATAAACATCATGGGTCATTTCTGGTGCCAAGCATGAGGACACTGTCAAGAGAACATGGTGTTCATACAACTTTATTTTGAGATAAAAGGAAAGACTTGTGGGTGGCACACTCACCAGGCACTGAGTACAGTACTAGCTACATTTCATAAGTAGTAAATCAATATTGCTACAGACAATATGAGCTCACCCATTCCTTTAGTTTGTGGTGTGGACCTGTGCTCTACTTAGTCTGCAGTACTAGCTGAATTTGATTTGAATATGTAATGTGCATAACAATTTTCTTCTTAAAAGACTTGCTGAAAAAATATTTTTCAGAGTGATCAGATACACTGGTTACTTTTAAAATCAGTTTTACTTAACTGGATATAGAACTATGGGATCATAGAATAGCCTGAGTTGGAAGGGACCTATACAGAGTCTAGCTGCGGGCTCCACACAGAACCACCCATAAATCAAACCATATGTCTGAGAGCACTGTCCCAGCGGCTCCTTGAATTCCAGCAAACTCTTTGCCATGACTGTTAATTATAACATTTTTTTGTGGTCATAACTTTTCTAACCCTTGAGTTTAGTGATTAAGATCTTAAGGTTTAGCTATAAACTTCACATTAATAATACTTTCAGGTGTTGCAGAAGCATAGAATCACAGAATAGCCTGGGTTGAAATGGACCATAATAATCATCTAGTTTCAACCCCTCTGTTATGTGCAGGGTCACCAACCACTAGACCAGGCTGCCCAGAGCCACATCCAGCCTGGCCTTCAATGCATGCCTCCAGGCATCTACAACCTCCTTGGGCAACCTGTTCCTGTGCATAACCACCCTCCTAATATCTAACCTAAACCTCCTCTGTTTAAGACCATTCCTCCTTGTTCTATCACTATCCATCCTAGTAAACAGCCATTCCTCCTCCTGTTTATGCACTCCCTTCAAGTACTGGAATGCCACAATGAGATCTCCCCGGAGCCTTCTCTTCTCCAAGCTAAACAAGTCCAGTTCCCTCAAACTTTCCTCACAGGAGAGTTGCTCCAGCCCTCTGATCATCTTAGTGGCCCTCCTCTGGACCCGCTCCAAGAGCTCCACGTCCTTCCTGTACTGTGGGCCCCAGGCCTGGACGCAGTACTCCATATGGGGTCTCACAAGAGCCGAGTAGAGGGGGACAATCACCTCCCTTTCCCCATTGGCCACTCCTCTTTTAATGCAGCCCAGGATATAGCTGGCCTTCTGGGCTGCAAGGACACACTGCTGGCTCATGTCCAGGACCACCAAGTCCTTTTCCACAGGGTTGCTCTCAAAGTGTTCTTCATCCAGTCTGTATAAACAGCCCCAGTATACAGTGATGAACTAAGAGTAGATCTTCCCAGAAAATGTCTTGCAGTACCCAGGGTTTAGAACTTTGATTTTACTGCAGCGACTGTTCGTGGTACTTAGCTCTTTTCTTCAACAAGCTGTTCTCAGTCTCTGCACCTCTGCTGTTGAGAGCAATTACAGAATCACAGAATCATAGGGATTGAAAGGGACCTCTGGAGGTCATCTAGCCCAACACCTCTGCTAAAGCTGAGGAGAGTCCTGTCGAGCTATGGGAGTCCTTCCTCTCTTGAGAGGAGACTAATGCTCCAAGTCATTCTGCTGTAGGAACAATGTTATTTAGATGGATGGAGAGTGGGATGATCCCTGATACCATCATCTTGCCATGGCTCTGCAGACCACATAGCAGCATGCACTAAGTTTTGGTGTTGCTGTCAGTAGGCACGCAGGGAAACTGGGGATGAAATCAGACTTCATTGTAAACTTCTCATTTGTTGAATGCAGAAGGAAAATAGCTTTTCTCAAATTTATTTTCAATTGTGCCTTTAGAAAGAGATTTTCTAAAGAAACAGTAGTCACTGCATCTTAGATTTTCAGGTCACCATCGTAGCTTTCTGAAAATGGAAACATTAGTGATTATAGCTGTCTCTTGAGACAAGGATACATGTTTGGAAAACTTGAGAGCTCTAGTAAAAACAAGGCTTCCAAAATTTCCAGTCTTGCTGACAAGCATGTTTTTATGGTTCTTTTTCATGCATATGGGACTTTGGAAATCCTTTGATGGTTTGAATTAAGTTAACTAAATGCTGGGCAGGCCTTTGGGGGAACAATAATTTGTTCCTTTTTTTTTTTTTTTTTTAAATAAAAATGCAATAGTATTTGAGGTTGGCTTCTTTGTTTGTTTGTTTTAGGAAGGGGGAGCCAAATATTACCATTTAATCTCATGGAAAGTCAAGAATTCTGCTTCATTCCATTTTGGATTAGAATTTTTGGGCTCGTGGAGACAAAAGCTCCATGTGTAGTGGAAGAAGCCAGTGAAGAGTATCTGAGCCAGCTGGCATAGCCTGAGCTGCCATTTTTTAGAAAACCCAGAGCACACAGCAAACCAGCTCAGACTCAGGAAACAGGGTTTATTTAACTCAGTTATTTCTGCTCTTGAGCATAATAACACAAATATGAACCTGCTGGGTTTGTAATTCTTTTTCCCACAGGAATGCAATTTTTACAATTTCAAATGGTTTTAAAGTGTCTACATATCTGAGTATGTGAAGCACTTTTGTATTTATTCCTTCTCTGCAAGCTATTTTAAGGAAATGAATAGTTCATGTCTCAGTATAATTTTATTTGTTATGTAGAATACTTGCACAAAACTCAACATTGCAAAAGTATGTGACTAAAAAGCACTATTCTAGAGAAGAAAAAGTATATTGGCTCAGCCTATTAAAAGATCTTCCTACTTAAAAGTTGATTATTTTTGTTCTTCAAAAAATGAGAAACCATTTGGTTAAAAATAAGTAAGGAATCTTTCATGAAACCCTTGAATTATTAACAGAAACCTCGACTCTAGACTGTTTTGATTGATAAAACTAAATTATCTCTGTCTCCCTGAGATATTTATATCATCTGTCTAAACAGCATGAATCACATTTAAAATTATATCAACTTGTGCCACCTCCAGGGTAACAAACTGGAACAGATTCAAGTGAGTGTTGCTTTCCTTTATTTTATTCATTCGCAATATCTAATTGATTTTTATTACAGTTGAGTATATTCACTTTATAGGGAATTTGAATTCATAGCCAAGAGGGAGAAAAAGGAAATGACAGTAATCAGCAGTATCATTTTTTTATTATATTTTGTACCTGTACTAAAAAGTACAGCTAGAGGAAAAATGCATACTGTCGTTTATTCCGGAGGCAGGTATATGTATATGTATACACATAGGTACAAATTTATCAATACTAATACTTGTGCAATGTTATTCAACACATCGTTCTTCACATATATTAATGTGCAGTTTACATAATCTACAACTAAAAGACTTAAGCTGTGAAAGACAATTAGGTCTCAGAACATTGTCTACAAAATGATAGTGCAAAAGCCATTCATTAAACTTGCTGTATGTTGCAACTGGCAACAAATTTGCAGAGCAACCTTTAGGAAATCTGGAAATGTCTTGCACATTAATTTTCTTAAATGATGATTAAAAAAGATTTCAGAATTTGCCACGAAATGTACTTCCAAAAAACTTTTTGGCTTTAAAAAACAAATAAAAAGAAAAAAAAAAACAAACCAACAAACTGTATGTTTCATTTTGTCATTGTGGAAACAGTCTAAAGAAACAATATAGAAGAGTACGTATAAATCAAGCAGTTGGAATGAAAATGTTTTATTCTTTTCAGTTTTGTTTCCAACTGATGTGATCTCTCAAAACCTTATGGTTTACATTCAAATAAATTAATTAGAATTTCATTACAGTTTATTTATTTATTTATTTATTTATTTATTTGTAAGTAGCCTGTAAAAAGTGTTCTGACTTACTGTGTTCTATTCTGGTCTCCAGATATAAGAGGGAGATGGTGCTTGAGAGTCCATTCTATAGCCTCGAAGATGATTAAGAAATGGGGGAATATCTTGTTTGAGGAGAGACTGAGAGAGCAGGGACTTCTCAGTCTGGTGAAAGGAAGACTCAGAGAGGATCTCAATAATGTCTGTAAATGCCTAAAGGGAGGGTACAAAGACAGCAGAACCAGGACTTTTTTGATGTTTCTCATGACAGGGAAAGAGGTGGAAGGAAACTGAAACACAAGATGTCTAAACATCAGGAAACACTACTTGTGAGGGTAACCAAGCACTGGCATGAGTTGACCAAGAGAATCTTCCTGCTTGAAGATATTCCACCACATGGGAGTGGTGACATGTGAGTTCCTCATTAAAGAAAAAGTTCAGTCACAGTCTTCAGCAAGTAAAGTGATGTGCTCTGTCTTTCAGGATGGAAAAGGGGTGATCCTTCTGGATTTTCTGGAACCTGGGCAAACTATCAAGTCTGACTGCTATGTCATGACACTGATGCAGTTCAAGACTCGAACTTCCAGAGTTTTTATTTAGTCAGTCATTCTCACTGGATAGTAATGGGATACTTACCCACTGTCATAAGAGTTTAGAATGCCTTCAAATTCATCATGTGTGATTTGTGTGCAAAACCTACAGTGTAGCAGAGAAGACAGCTTTTCTCTTGTGGCACGATAACACTAGTCCCCGTATCAGTATGAAGACTGTGCAGCACATCGTCAGTCTTGGCTGAACTGTCTCCCTCACCTACTTAGAGTCCTGATTTGATAACTTCTGACTTCCATCTGTTTGGACCAATAGAAGGATAGACTGTGTGGGCAACCTTTTCTAGCAGTGATGCTGTCATAGCAGCTGTGAAACATGGGATCACCTCCACTGGTGCAGATATTTACAAGTACAGCATGCAGGCTCTTGTTCATTGCTGGTGAAAAGGCAGAAGTAATGGTGGCTATGTTGAAAAATAGTGTTTTGTAGCTGAAAATTTTCTCTATCAAATAGCATTATTGTGCTCTTTGTTAAAATTTACAAGGAAATAAATAGGAGGCGTTACTTTTGTGGCAACCTACATAGTCCTACTGGCATTATGATTTAACACAAGTTATAATTATATTTTTGAAGTGCATTCAACAGTAACTAAATTGAAGTTATTTGTCACTACTTCTGTTTTACTTCTGAAAGTCCACTTTAAATGGTCTTGAAGGGGAGGAGGGGAATCCAATCACTAAATAAAACTGAGAGACAAACTGTTACAAACCCTCTCATCACAGAGGCTCATTTGCTCTGCCAAAGGACAGTACTGAATGCTCATGTCTGTTATTCTGAGCTACTTCAAGATCTGGATACTCTAAATAAGCAGAAAAAAAAGGCTTAACATAAGAACTTCTAAGTTCAAAGTTTCTTGCATTTTTAGAAGCCTTTTGTGACTACTTAAAGGTTTGGTTTGGTTTCTTTTCCTTCCTACAGCCCTCTAGACTTACAGTCTTCCTTTGAAAATCTTTGATGCAGTTCTTATCAGGGCTGTAGTTTGATGATGAAGGGACTTCAGTTACAAAACTGGCTTGAAAAATCCCACTTTCGTCAGGCGCTATCATAACCTATTTTTTTGGAGATCTTTTTCTAAATTCAAATCAGTTCCCTTAACCAATCTATAGTTTAGCTTTGTGGGGCAGTTGTGTCAACATAGAGAGAGAAACAAACCAGCTGTGAGAAGGAAGAGTCAGAATTTTTGTGAAAAACCCTGCCTTCCTGGAAGTAATTTATTTCAGTATGGTTAGAATTTCTATGGTGTACTGCAAAAGTCTGGAAAGCAGGTGGGCTTTTTGAAATTAATACAACTTAAGCAGCCAAGACCCAAGACATAAAGAGAGGTTCATCTGAAGTACATTGATACAAGAGAAAAAAAAGTGGTGATACCTAATGGCTTTTCTTCAAATTGCAACAAAAACAACAAAAAAAAAAAAAAAAAAAAGAAAAGAAAAAAAAGAAAAGAAAAAAAGAAAAAAAGATACACAGATATATATGTCAGCTTAATGCAAAGCATAGTTACTGAGATTCTCAAATGCACCTAAGCAGAATAGGCCATATCACTAATCTAGTGTTAACATAATCTGAAATATTTGCAATAAATTTACATTGGTGTAAAGCAGCAATATCTGCTTCACTAACTAGAAGAAAGAAAGTTATCCAGTTGAAGGATCTATTTACTCTATTATCTTCACTATACTGGTCTAGGTTGAAATTGGTGGAGAATACTTTCATTTTTACTTCCCCCAAATTTTCAAGTCTTACAACTCAATCTACCTTTATATCTAGCATCCCAATTTAAAGAAGGAATACATAACAGTTCTTCATATTTCTTCACCTAATTAATGAAGTGTTTTTTACATTTGAAAAGCACTTTGTGAATCACTCTGTGGCTGCTAAAAATGCATAATAACAAGCCCAATTCATTTATCATGCCAGCTGTTGATTTCATTCTGATGCTGACTTTATGCTGTAGAAAGGAATTCTTATGCTAAATCTCACCTGTCTGTAAGAAATTGATTCCGTTACAGTTTAAAAATGAGAACTGCCACAACTTGTGTTCTTACATAGAGTAATTGGGCTTTAGTTATTAAAAATAAGTAAAAAGAAGGAAATCTGAGAGTGTTTTAATGTCTGGTCAGTCTTTTTGCTCCACTAAGAAACTTTTCTTGTGGTGAGAGTGCCAATGTTACAACTAATACATATATACAAATACCATACAAATAAGTAATCTATCATTTTTAGTATCTCCAATAATGTTGCTTAATGAACCAAGAATTTATTTAAAAGCATGGTCCTTGCAGTTTATGAAGTACATGATTATATTTTACAATTACTCCGAGACAGAAAGTACTCTTTTCATCTTACAGGGAAAAGGGTGCATGTAGGTGGAAGAACATGGTAGGCGACCAAACAAGTCATTTGTTTAGATTATTTATTCCCAGTGAGAAAGTTTAACCAACAGAATGTAGCAGAGCTTTTAGTAGCAGTGAACATTAGTAGGAAATCAAAGAAATCTAAGCCAAAAATGGCTCAAAGGTAGAGAGAATCTTTTCCAGAAGGAAGCACAGAAAAGCAATTGCACTGCAGAACGCTATAATTTCTGCTGGATAGAAATAGAAGCAATGTTCCAGTTCAGTTTCTGGTTTACCCAGTAATCATGTAAGGTAATTGTTTACATAAGCTGATTGAGATCGGCCCTTAAATAAACAGTTATCCCCTTCTCCCTTTTATGTAATTATGTCAAAACATTTTAAATCTGACATGGATTATTGTATACATAAGTGAATCAAAAGAGAAAAAATGAATCAATTTTTATTTGCACAGGTGTATGTCTAGTGTTGCTCCAGAGTCCAAAGTCCCAGTATCTATCCTTGTGTATCCCGTCACTGTATGCTTACCAGTAGTTTACTGAAGAAAGACATCCATTCTCTGAGGACTGCCCAGCCCACGCAGTGTCTGAGTCATTCTACAGAAGTACCTGTCTCTCATGATGGATTACATATGAAATAAGGAAAATTTGTGAAGTTATCCTTCCAGATTAGTGCCTCAAAGACAGTGAGGTCCACTCTGGTTTCAGAACCTTTTGTCAGAGATTTCACCTTTTGTATCTTTATTCTTAGATGTATAGGAATGCATATCTGTAGTAGAAAAACATTTTTAGAAAGCTTTTAGAATGATGTTGAGTCTGAGGGCAAAAGAAAGTCATCAACAAATTGAACGTGGTTTTAATTATCATTTTTGAGTGAGATGGTTTAACTCCTAGTCATTGCTCTTAACAGTAACATCACAGCTACCAGCTCCTCACAAGGGGAGTGAAGGAAGGGCAGTGCTGAGCTCTGCTTTCTGGTGACAGTGATAGGACTCAAGGGAACAGCATGTAGCTGTGTTGGGGGGAAAGGATTTGGTGTTTAGGAAAAGGTTCTTCACCAAAGAGTGGTCAGGCATGGAACAGGCTTCTTAAGGAAGTGGTCACATGAGATTTGAATTTCGAGTGGCCCTGTGCAGAGCCAGAAGTTGAACTTGTTTATCCTTGAGAGTCCCTGCCAATGCAGAGTATTTGATGATTCTGTGTTTCTATTGCCGTCTTGTAAGTGGTTACAATTCCGGAAGTATTTGTCTGAAAAACTTCACTTATCCTTCTGAAGTTTAGAGACCTAATGGAATTTTTGAGTATAACTTGGATCCATGTTTGTTTGATATACAAATGTGCAGGATTTTCATGGTCTGTGACCATTTTCTGCCCCTCCTGATATGTCTTTAATGTGTATGTCTGAGACAGTGTTGGCGAAAGACTTAGTCCCAATATCTTTCCACAGCTGACATGAGTATATTCTCAGGTTCTTCTTGCTGCTTCCATTTGGGAAGGCTGCAGCCTCTGGTATCTCTTCCTTGTCTATGTGCATGACCTTGTGCTTTGTAACTCTAATTTAAACCCACTTTTATTACTTTAGTCCTTCAGACTCACAGCCCAGTTCATTCTGTATGACTTTCACTTTTTTACTGAGGTCTTGGATCTGGCAAATGTTTTTAGCATACAGTGGATTTTTGTATCAACATCATTAAAAAATATGTTTAGTTCCAAAAACATTATTTGAAATATTACTGTTCTAGTAATACTGCATTCATCCTAATGTTATTTCCTTCCCGTAAATCAAATTGTGATCCCTACACTTTTCTAGCATACCTTATCCAGAATAATTTAATTTTTTCCACAGTAATTGGTATCGTATTTGGTGAATATGTTCAGACCATTCCTGTGTTCCTTCTCTTGAAATATCAGTGATCTTATAAAGACAGGTAAACTTAACATAGTCTATTTTGGAATAAAGCTGTTATTGTTTATATTTCATGTCTCACTACTTCAATACCCCTAGTTGTGCAATGTTTCACAGTTTGTTTCAAATTCTTTCAAAGTGCCCCATGAGGTCAGACCAACTTTTTTTTAGTTGCCCAGATCACATACATTCCTTTTTCTTAAAGGACAAAAAAGAGTTAGAGTTTATTAATACTGTTTTTTTTTTTTTTTTTTTTTTTTTTCAGACATTTGATTGACAGTTTGTTAGATTCATTAGAAGTCTTTGTTATTAAACTGGCCTTTCATATGCGAGTATTGCAAGTACTCTGGCGTGAAGATATCCTGTCTCCGCCTCATGGTCTAGACACTTCATTTAAAACAGTTTCATGTCTTTGTTTTGTTCTCATCTCTGATAATTAATTTTCATTTCCATAGTCTGTATCACTAGCTGCACTGCATTTACAGCTATGGTCAACATCTCCATATTAATTTCATTTTGGACTGTCTGTAAATTATCTGTAATCTTAATGCTGTTTGCTGCTTTGTGAAGTCTCTCTCTCTCTCTTTTTTTTTTTTTTTTCTATTTTCTTTTTATTTGAATGATGAAAGTACATTTTAGTACTTGCAATTTTGCAAGATCTGACCCTGCCTAAAATTTTCTCTTCTTGCTTCCTCCATATATTTTCTGACATCAGACAGTTTTCCTTGCATATTAGTTTCATTTTCCACCCTATGAGCTCTCTGTGTGCTCCAGATATACTCTCTGAGGTGATTGCTCACCCAGTTAGAAATGAAGCCCTTTATTATAAAAGGTTTTTCCACATGTTTGAAGCTGATATTTTTACAGCCCACAGACACGGTCTTTTTCTTCAAGAAATTCTAGAACTTCTTTTAGACTTTACTATTTCCCATATTCTCTATTTTTAAGTTAAATTCTAATTTATTTATGCTTCACATTTATTTATGTTGCAACAATTTTTGTAAAATGGAGCAAATGTGTCATCACTTACTCTGAGATATGCCTTTCTTGACCAACTGTTAAATAAGGTCTTGTAGCTCACTTTTCTTCACTTTTCTTTTGTGTGGCCCATCCTCGGATACCTGAGTCTCACTCTTGATAGTGGAATTTATCATCTAGGAAGTTACAATTTTACTTCACAGCTTTCACAGAGCTATGTTATTTAACATTTCATACTTCTGTACATCTGAATATTCTTACAGCCCATAGCATACATGATTAATAGTTCATCACATCTTTATTTTTGTCATGAGGAAGAATGGTATTGTTGGTGCATGCTGAAGTGGAAAGTAAGCAAGAAGAGGATTACTATGGCCACTGACTTGCATTACCTACTGCATCATTTATGTGACGGGAAAGGTACAGGAAGGAACACAAAATTCTGCAGGTAGATTGATTGCCTTCTACACTGCAGTATAGTCCTCTCACCCAATTTTATTTTTTAGTAGAATATTGTTACAGGTTTACAGCTCTAAAAAACTTTGCAATGAGGAAAATCAGGTTAAGTGAGAGATCAAGATGAAGATCATGAATACAATTTCACAAATTCATGAGTTAAATTCCTTATAGCAGTCTTCAGTCACATGCAAGAAATTTATTATTCCTCTCAGTTTGATTTCATTAATTTTTTAAAATTTCATTAATTCTTGTTGAATAAAGCCCAAATCTACTTTGCATGTCTATTCTCATGGATATCTCTTACTTATTTTCTGTAAGCAGTTGTATAAATGCAAGGTAAATTATTTTTTTCCTTTATGCATCACACACTATATTAGAGAATCTCTAATAGATTTTCTAATAGATATTACTGCTGCTGGACCTTCAGTACCATCCAGCAGTGGCTTCTGCCTTACTCCGTCATTTAGGAATGGGAACAGGAAAATCTGTCCTGCTTTTATTAAATCATCTCTTTTTTTTCATTTTCATCAGTGAATATCAAACTGTTGAATCACAAGAGTATCTAACATGGAAAATGCAAAGTCACTGTGATAAGTAATCCTTGAAAAGAATGAAATATGGGGAGATAGTTATATCTTTAGTTTTTTTCAGTTACCTGAGGACTTATCTCAGTTTTCCAGAATGGCTTATGCCACTGCCTGTCAGTGAAGCGGAGTAATCACAAGACTAGTTTTTTTCATTATATATTTTATATTCTACTCTCTTTTTTCCCTCTCTTTTACTGACAGAGAGTTATTTAAAAATTTTTAATAAGGTGGCAGCTCCTGTTTTAAAACAAGAATGAGCTTGATTTTCTCACGTGTTCTTCTACTATATTTTTTTCCAGATACTGATTTGAATCTTGTCTTAGGGCCATCTTGGAAGGCAAACAAACTGTTATGGAGAAACACAAGATACTCCTTTTTCTCTTAAAAATGTTTCAGTTACAGAAGTTATTTAAGTTCCTTTTCATTAGCAGCAGGCTGGGCTTCTGTTTTCAGGCAGTTGACTCTGCAGGTAACAAGTGCATTTAAAACAGATGTAGTGATTGAAAGATAATTTACTTCAGTTAAGTAGATAAAATTGTTTTTTATTTTAAAATGAAATACTTCATTTTAAAGTATTTACAATTTTTTTTTCTTTTACATTTACTACATAAAATTGTAAAGGATTGCTTAAAGTATTAAGAAACAGAAATTTGCACCTAAAATTTAATGTAGAAGGTGATAATGTACAATAGAAATACTGTAAATTGTCACATAGTCTGTGCTATATATATTTGGCTATATTTAAAGAACAGTAAAGAATTCATTAAAACATTATCTTTATTATTCTAGTTCTTTGAACTATTAGATATATTACAAATTTTAAGCAATGTACTATTCAATTAATCAAAAAACAAGATACCATTAAGTAGCTGCATTTGTTCACTTAAGACAAATGTGTTTTGCAAGTAATTGTAAGTAAATACAGTTCAGTGTGAGTATTAAAACATGCTATATTCCCAATATACTGTCACCATATAGATGTAAAATTCAGTTTTGCAGCAACAACCAAATGGATTCTAAGTAGATGGGCGAAAGCTGGAGGAAAAAAGATTTTCACCTTTCAGTAGAGGTGGAATCTGCTGTTTCTATTGCAGGAGGGAGTTACTGCTAGGCACTGTTACTGGCACTCTCCATGCACCTCTTCATGATTTGTGTCACTAAAGCTAATTCCAGTGTCCTCAGGCTGAAGTTTCTGTCCATCCTTTGCCAACAATTGGCCAAAGGGATGAATATAGTCTCTGAACTTCCAGTTTTATAATGTCAATTGGTTAAGAGTAGAGAAACATGGAAATGAGAAAGAGGTGAAAGTAATAAGAAAGACCACTGTTCATACAGGATGTTCTAGCTCTTTATTCAGTGATAAAGTAAATATTTTTTTGTAAATGTATCAAAATTAGACTTCATTAGACATACATTAGACTTCAAAGTCATGGTGACTTCAGGTGTCTCTAGACATTTAGGATCATATTTATTCATATCTATTTATGAATTCATATGAATGATGTTAATTGAATCTGTTAATTATATTCATTTATATCTGTAATTGATGGAATCTACTTTTAAAAAAATTTATTCAAAAATACAGCTTTCTGAATGAGAAAAAAAGGACTTGACACACTCTTTCCTTCCACTGCTAGGCCATGGAAAGTGTGACTGTGGGAAGTGCAAATGTGATGAAGGCTGGTATGGTGAAGCTTGTCAGTATCCAACTACTTGCAATCTTACACGGAAGAAAAGCAATGAAATGTGTAAGAATTCTCAAGATATCATCTGCTCTGGTGCAGGTAAGATGTCTTTTGTTTGTCTCGATGGCTTAAGTTCTTTGTGTATTATCTTAAGTATCACTGGTTTCTTGTCTGATTAAGAATTTTGTATAATATGTTCCAGGAAACTGATAAATAACTGTGCATATATTAAAATGCTTGATTTTCCTATAGGCTCATTCCTGTGCATATGTTGTGCAGTTATTCAGTATGCTTACTTGAGAACTATAGTTTATCCATAGCTTCAGGTTGATGAAAGTGCCTCTGTGTCAGGTATTCTGCCCATCAATAAGCTGTATTTATAGCATTAATACAGAAAGTGAGTTTTGTGTGTGTCTGTGTGTTAGATCACAACTTCCAATATATATTTTTTCAGAATGCTTGTAAGCTGTGCAATTTTTTGAGAACTTTTGAGCTCATATTTTGTTACATGGCAAAGTTTTGGAAACACAGAGTTGTAAGAGTGGCTCTTGTGAGCAGAGACCAGCAGCTGCCCTATGTCAGAGCAGAGCCATGAGTGATGCTGGATGTGGTTTGGGAGAGCAAATTTAAGGAAGGGAGAAACTGCTGAACAGTAGCTGGGAGAGAGGAGTGAGAAATGTGAGAGAACAGCCCTGCAGACAGCAAGGTCAGTGTAGAAGGAGAGCTGGAAGTGATTCAGACATGAAGGAGAAGTTCTCTGCAGACCAGGAGAGGCCCACAGTGGTTTAGGCTGTCTCCCTGCAGCCCACAGGCACCACATGGAGCAGATCTCCCCATGCAGCCATGGAGGAATCTGTGGTGCAGCAGTGGACGTGTCTGAAGAAGTTCACAGCCCATGGAGAGCCCCTGCAGGAACAGGTTTTAAGACTCTATTTAGTTTTGGTTTTATTTCCTACTTCATTTCCTACTCTGCTATTGATTGACAACAAATTAAATTAATCTTTCCAAAGCTAAGCCTGTTTTGCCTGTGATGGTAATTGATGAGCGATCTCTTTGTCCTTATCTCGACTGAGAAGCTTGTTCGCCATATTTTCTCCCCCTGTCCTGCTGAAGAAGGAGGAGTGAAAGAACATCTGGGCAGTTACCTGGTAGCCAGCCAAAGCTGTGACAATGATTATCAAAAAACTGTTGTGGAAAATTTACCGAATCATTTAATGAAGTATTTTCATATTCATCTTTCTGGTATGGTAGTTCTCTTTGCTGTTATTTTTAATTTTGCAACTTAAATGGGCAGGCAGCTCAGCACTACAAGGCTATTTGCTCATTCCCACTCCTCCCAGTGGGGGAAAAAAAAGTAGAAATCATAGGCAGAGATAAAAACTGTTTACTAAAACAGAGAAGGAAAGGAAAATTAATAGTAATGGTAATTTTATATGTATTTACAGAACAAGTGAAGGACCACTCACCTACCAATTCTCTGCCAATTCCCAAGCCAGCTGCCTCCAGTTTTATACTCTTTGCATGACACCATATGTTATGGAATACCTGTTTGGACTGTTTAGATCAGTTGTCCTGGTTGTGTCATTCTTCCTCCCCTCCTTGTGCACCTCCAGCTCCTCACTGGCGGGGCAGCATGTGAAGTTAAAACACCCTTGGCTCTGTGCAGCACTGCTCAGCAACAAATGAACAAGAACATCAGTTTGTTATCAATATTGTTTCTCCTCAAGTCAAAACATAGCATCATATTAGACATTCTAAAGAAAATCAACTCTGTCCCAGCTGAGACTGGGACAGTTATGCATCGTTTTCCAAAGCAAAAAGTACTGAGAAAGCAGTTGTTTGGTTTGACCTGTCTCTCTGAGAGAAAAGAGGGGATTACTACTTCCCTTGGAGCAACAAAACAAAACTTTTGTGTTTGAGACAGTGGGCTATGGAGAGACAGCCACTGAGTTGAGGGAGCAACCCTCAAAGACTAAGACTAAGAAGCAAACATGATCAGACCAGTGGTGACAGAAGAAAGAGCTATTTAGAAAAAAAAAAAACAAAAAAAACCATTTCCATGTTTTGCATTCTCTGAGCTCTCTGCATTTGTAATATGTCAGAAAGTCTTCTGCTCTGGCTTATGTTCTGAAAGAATTCAACTCTGTGGTTTTAAAGAATCCAGGGGTCTTGTAGATAGTTAAATCAAGGGAGACATAGGTCAAATGAATCCATCCCACTTTTTGCGATTAGCTTGTCTGTTATCTAATATATTGGCGTACTAATCACTTTCTAGAAAGAATCTTAAGATTTTTAAATCCTATTCCTCATATAATAAGCATAAAAGGAGGCTGGTGACTACAGTGCAAATACACTTTTTGAAATGATACAAATATATTTTCAGGTTTTCAATAGCAAAACTCTAACTCTTATCTAAGACGACTGTGGAGCTGGGCAAAATCAGGTTTTATTCTTGAGAAGATGACTAAGCAATTTTTTTTCCTCTTAGTTGGCTGAAGATATAATTTTTAAAGCTGATTTAATGCCTCAAGTACATGAATTAAGACAGACAATCCTAGGAGTGAATTTTACATATTAAAATATGATGCTGCTTATTAAGAGTGCATCACTTTAATATTGTATCTATTTAGAGACAACATTAGACTTCTTCCTGACGTGGATTATTTCCATTTCATTCATTATCTAGTTACTGCTCAGAAATATATACTGTCACTGATGGAGTGCTAAAACTCCTTCCATAAGTTCTAGTCTTTGAGTTATGTCTTAAATATTTGCAGGTACTTGTCAGTGTGGCAGGTGTAAATGTGTAAACTCAGGAGGAAGTGGACTGGTCTACGGTAAATTTTGTGAATGTGACGACAGGGAATGCATAGATGATGAAACCGAAGAGATTTGTACAGGTATGTTTCATTTAGTATGTTAAGAATGGTGAAGATGAAGGTAGTTTGTTATACAATTCTTCAGTGAACTTAAAACATGTTTTTCTTGAATGTATGAATTAAAACAAAAACAGTACTGCTAACAAATTTTAAGTTAGAATTTCAGATGCAAAAATGGGCTAGAGAGGAATTGAGAGAAGGAAGAAATCCTTTGACATCTTCCTCTTTTTGAAAGAGATAATTTACTGGAGTACTTCATACCTTACTACAGCTGTCATTGGTAGAAAATAAGTAACATGTTTTGTGACACAGATGACAGCGAGAGGGAAAGTAAGGGAGAAAACCCAAGAAAAAAATAGAAAAACAGATTATTTTGAATTTGGGGCAAGAAAGCAAAATTTAGAAAGGAATGAGAATGAATGTGAGATAAGAGCTCAGAAGCAATTCAGGAGGTAAAACGTGAAAGGAACAAATGAAGAAAGTCTTCATCTGTGGTAGAAAACACAAGAGAATAGGATGAACTCTGCTGTGAGAAGTGCAAATAAAATCCAAATGGTACTTTCATTTCATTATAAATTAGGAACCTAACAATTAAATACCATGTAAAACGCACCATTTCTAGCACTGCAAATGCTGTTGCATATGTTAATAGGGAGGTTTGTTCTTGACATGAAAGTTGCTACAAATATTTTACAAGCTATACATATGCAGTGTCTGTGTGCATACGGCTGTACCCAGAACACCACTTAGAACATTCATTCTCTGATAATATATATATATATATGTATATATAAATAGTGTATGCTCTGCATGTATGCGTGTGTAAAAAGGCAGACTAATTGAATATAAAATCTTCATCTGTCTTAATGCTTACATAGAGAGCAAAATAAATGGTATTTAATTATGTGTCCTTTATGGGAGCAGGACCTACATTTTTTCCCCATGGGATTAGGTATGGATTGTAAATGAAAGTAAGTATGTAGAACAGTCCTCTAAAGTCCATACTTACGATTATAGGACGGTAATTACCTGAAATAAAATGAGAGAAAGGCAATAGTATTTAAGCGTTAATGATCCAGTTTACATTTATTTGCTTGTAAAAAATGGATATGGTACCAACTGTGATATAAATTCGTCATTTAGTTCCGGTAAATTCTCCTGCAGTTTTTGTCAGTTTTTCTGTCTGTCTTTGTTGCTGCTGATTGACATTGTTAGGCTTTTCTAAGTATTTTATTTCACCTTGTTTCACTGGCATCATGCTCCAAAACAGAACAGATGCATCTCTTAAGAAAATTACTTTTATGTGTATAAAGATATCAAAGTATGTTGATGTACACAGACAGAAAGGCTGGTGTAATTCATCAGCACAGAAAAATTTTATACTTTATGTATAAAATCAAATAAAAATAAAAAAATAGGTACCCTTTACTTGCTTAGGTTGCTGTAAGATTAAAAGTTTATACACTTAGTGTATGAGTGTTAGATTTTGCTTTGCTTTCTAAGATGAACCTCTCCAGAACATAAACTATGTATTTAATCAGAAAAAATTGGACAGCATATGACCTGAAAGGTCAAAAGCACATAGTTTTACAGCAGAAAAAAAACAGGCCCTTCCCCCATGTCTAGTTATTGTTTCTCTCTCCCACTTAGATGTTTACTTTAATATTGTATCCATCCTTTCCTTCCAAAGGATTTCCATCATAGTAATCATTCAGGTTTATTTATGAAGTAAAAAAGAAATGGAGTTCCAACTCAGGCAAACGTTACTTATCTAGCAGTGGTCCCTGGTTGCTCCCATACAGAGAGTAAACCTAATCGGTGCCTGTTCTGCTTTCCTACTGTGTGCAACACCAACTTAGTTCCTACGTACTCTTTATTTCCCTTGAAGCATTCTGGCTATAGGAAGGTCTTGAAGACTGCGATTGACTTCAAAAAGACAAACTCAGGAGGAATCAAGCTAATAAATCATTAGAAGTTTATATTTATACACATATTTTTAAGGCCTGCAGCTGTGAGCTGGAATTTTATCCTGGAAAGGCTTCCAGTTGAAATCTTAGATATTGATAACATGCATTTTAAGCTTTGCACAAGTGGACTGTATTTTTAATCAAAGCATTTTTTAGGCAAGGCACACTTACAACAACATATCAAGCTTTTCATTTGAATTTTTTTCGGCCACTTGGTTGTTTCTGCTTCACTAGGTGTTTGAAGCTACACAAATTTTGGAATGAAGTTGCAGCAATTTTTTTCATAAAGTTTTAGCAAATTAATTTTTGATCCTGATCTTTTTTTCCCTAAGGCTATGTGCTTTAATGAAGCAGCTTTATCTTCAGCCAAGAGCAAGTGGTAGAGTCAAATTGTATTATTTAATTCATATTTGGGGACACATAATTGTGAGTGAAAGATGAAGTAGGGATGTTTTAATCTTCAAGAATTGCCAATAACTTAATTTACTCCATCATTTTTTCCCTTTTCTTGTCTGCTCTTTGTGAGCTATCTATTGATAATATGTAGTGTTATAAACTGTATTGGTTGCTTAGTTATGTGAGTATTCTGTTATTATTTTATGTCACCTAATAATTGTAGCAAAAATTCTATGTGTCATTCTAAAAACAGGAAAACAATGTATCCCAGAGGTCTAAATTTAATCTCTGATAGTTAATGATTATATATATATAACAGCTGAGTGTATTCTGGAGGAGACAACAAGGTCTACTATACTTAACATACTTGAGAGAAAAAAAGAATAAGATACCGACTTGATCCTGTGTCCTTCTAGTAAAGAAATTAATGTATAACTTAAGATTAGTAGGAGTTGCAGAAACTGAATTTAAATGGTGGGTTATTTTTTGTTTTTTTGTCATTGAGACATGTGGTAGAAGTGCTTCAGTGAAATAAAATGTTCGGTAGCCTGTTTCATGAAGTCTTAGATGACACATGTATCCTCCCAGGAGAAAAGGGTTTTGTTAAAAACACTTTTGAACACTTAAAACATTCATTTTACTAATTCTTATCTTTCATTATCTGATTTATCCATCTTCAAATATGGTCTTGCTAGGTAAAAAGAAAAGCCACATACAGTGCAGAGTTTGAAGTAAACCAATTGTCTCTTTTGGAATTATCTGAAGAGTTGAAAACGAAGAGGGCTTTGTTAGCTAGGTACAGTATTGTGGACAAATGTGTCCCAACTTAATATTAACAGATCTGCTTAACTTTTAACTATTGGATTTGCTGTCTTTAAGATTTACCTATAAAGGAAAAAAAAGATCACAAATACAAAAAAAAAAAAAAAAAAAAAAAAAAAAGTCTTTTTCTCAGTGTTTATTGATAAAAGATCTGTGATTAAATGAAAACATGCTCTGATGTAGACATGCCAAAAAGTATAGAGCAGGTATCTTTTGTTTTACTTGAAGTAGGCACATGCAGTCTACAAATTGTTTCTATTCTGAGTCCAGCAGTAAAAGTTTTTAGAAGTAAAAATATCAAAACAGTTACGTTGCTAATCCTTCTTATGAACTTGCCTCTTTCTCACTGTATAAAATTTGTTTTGGGTTAAGGCCATGGGCAGTGTTACTGTGGAAACTGTTACTGTGAGGCTGGTTGGCATGGAGATAAATGTGAATTCCAGTGTGACATCACCCCTTGGGAGATCAAGAAAAGATGCACATCTCCAGATGGCAAAATCTGCAGTAATAGAGGTGTGTCATTCATGCATTTCTTTTACACATTTTCGTATAAGTTGCTTTTGTTATAAAATATGTACTTACTGCAATAGAACATAGGTCATGTTTTTTGATGATTTCTAGTTTGTTCTCACTTATTTAAATCTGAGTAAGTATTTCCAAGTGAGTGGCTGGATATCTCTGTTTCAAGGTAAACATATATCTACACACTCATTTTTAGATGAAGCTAACCCAAGAAAATAAAGTTCTTTCATCCTTCATTTCTGTAGTAAGACTGAGCAGAAAAACTTCTCAGTGCACCAGCTCTGGTGAGAGACTCGTCCTGCTAAATCAAATATTAATATACTTGTCTTTGAATGGATCAGCGCTATAAGCAACAGAACAGTGTGCCAATCTTCTCTTTAAGAATAATAAGGACCCACAACTTGAGAAAACAAAGACACAAGCCTATTTGGCACGATTTGGCATGATATATTTCGAAGTTAGATTTTCTTTGCGTCAAGTCCCAGAATTTTAATTCTTATCTTATAATTCTGTTTAATTCTGACATTTTTTGAAAACAAAAACAGCAACAACAACAACAACAACAACAAATAGAACAAAATAAGATGAACATTTACCAGCTACTATATTTGGCTTTTTTTGAGGGAAGAGTTAAAAGAGCATGTTATTGTTTGTTTATATAGTACAGAACAAAAGTAGAACATAAGTTTAAGTCTTATTAATACTTCTCTTAAAAACATCTCTACTGACAAAACCTGCTATAATATGAACATCTAATTATCCTGAGAGCATTTAGAAAACTCTTTTCTCTTAAATATGAGGAAATTGAAAGATTGGTTAACATACTGAGGTCATGTAGGCTCATTTAGTCTTGAGACTAAAAAAAAAAATTATGTATTTCTGGAAAAAATAAACATAGAAATGTTTCAGATTCTATTTGCACCAGGAAAATAATTTCTAGTCAAATTAAATCTGAAATTAGAACAATGACATTTCAGTGTGCAAATATTTCTTTAAATTTACATTGTATGTGGGAGAAATGAAGGTGAATAGTCTAGTAGCGTTCTGAAAAGCTGCAAACTTCTATAAAAAATACATTAATGTGATATTTATATATTTTTCATCTATTTGTGCTTTTACCCATAATAAAAAACTATGTAGGCTTTTGACTACATAAAGTTGCTTTCCAGTGTTTCTATTCTCTTTAGTCTTATTTAACTAGATTTCTGTGTTGACAAACACTGTGATATAGATACAGTTCATCTTGTCTTGCCCATTCTAAACTTAAGTATTGAAGCATGTCTCACTGTTTAGCTTACTCAGTGCAAAAATGGGTAAATTGTTTGTATCTCTCCACCAACCATCTAGTCAACCATCAGAGATCAGATGTGAACTTCAGATTTTTTAAACTTTGATGGGATGGTGCTTTGCATTCTAATATCCAAGAAATCTGATCCAGATTCACTTTGAAGTTGTTTCTGTGAGAATAAATCACTCTCCAGAAGTATTTATTCAATTTATGGTTTCATTTTGTCTTTTTCTCCCTCTTTCAGTAAGGTCACTGAATTGTGAAATAATCGATAATCTGATTCAAATTTCTTGAAAGCTGTTCTGGTGGCATTAGCACTTGACAGGCTTCATATGACAGTCATTCATGCACATTTGTGCAGTCCTTCTCTTTTTAGAGACAGTGCACGTGTCGACCATTCAATCACTCTGACCTGTTCTTCTCAAATATGTTGTTCAGAGTAATCTGAATAAGAAGACAGTGGAATTGATGGAATAGCAGGAAAGTGTCATTTTTGTCCAGGAAATGGACTGCACACATTTATACAGTTAGGCTGCTACTTTGTACCTGCTGACCTCTCAGCAAAATCGTATTTAAAATTATGAATAAGAAAACTGTATGTGCGTTCTGACTTTACCTAAATCAGTATGTTCTCTCTATATCAGTAAACCTGTGCTGAAGAAATATCTGTCATGTATAACATTTTCCTTCCTATTGTGAACAACAAGGTGTGGCCATGAACAATGACTTGGGAAAAGTGGAAAAAAGTATCATTTTCATGTAGATCTGTGCTGGTATTCTTGTTAGGTAAAGTTTTACTTCCCACTCATTTTCAGCTGGATTAAAATTTGGATTTTTTTTTCTAGTTTAAATGTTTATGCTTTCACATACACTATTTATCCAGTTTATCTAAGCCCAAATCTTTTAAACAGCATTGATTTATATTCTTATTAGTGTTAGGGCAAATTACTGTTGATGTCTTCTTTTTCTATTCTGTGTACTACATCTTTTGTTGACTCCTAATGAGGCTCTACAACAAAGATGAACTTGGAGCCAACTTGCCTGTATGAAGTATTACTACTAATTAACCATAGAAAGTTGTAAATCATTGAAGTTGAATGAACAGTCATGGTTAACATTTTTGACATTACACTCCCATGAAAGCAAAAATTAACAGGTGAGAATTTTTGCAACAAAATTAATACTCTAAATTACTCAGTTAATTTTCCGTCCCTGTCTCTCTTATTTTCTTTTTCATAGGCACATGTGTATGTGGGGAATGTACTTGCCATGATGTGGACCCAACTGGCGACTGGGGAGATATTCATGGAGATACTTGTGAATGTGATGAAAGAAACTGCAAAGCAGTGTATGATAGATATTCTGATGACTTCTGTTCAGGTAAGAAAAATGTAAAAAGGAATTTATGTGTAGCTCTACAGTAAAAGTCCACAAATGGCCTGATCTTGTTCCTCCTTTTCTCTTCAATTCTCATTTTCCCTAGCTTTAATTACAACAAGCTTCAGCTGTTTTTGTTTGTTTGTCTGTAAAAAAAAAAAAAAAGAATTACTAAAAGGTACACATTTTTTAAAAATTTGAAAATTTTCTTAAAACTTTTTTTCCTCCATAAATATGGACTATTTTTAGGTGCACAATTCCTTTCTAATACTATTGTCTTCAGTATAGTCTAAGATAAATTGGAGAATGTCTGAAACTTTAAAAT
The DNA here is from genome assembly GCF_987193195.1 of Phasianus colchicus. NCBI lineage: Eukaryota > Metazoa > Chordata > Aves > Galliformes > Phasianidae > Phasianus > Phasianus colchicus. The sequence goes on along the minus strand of NC_143436.1, from coordinate 144,559,273 downwards.
ATATATCCTATATTGGGACAATTTAAATTTGATCAGATTTTATTTGTTATTGCATATCTAAATAAGAGAACATATGTTCAATTTGCAACCTGTCAGTGGTACACATGCAAGCAAGGAACAGAAATGGAGGCTTTGAACACTTTACAAGGAAAACAAATAACTGAAGTAATGAAAAATTGTTCTTGCAAGCTTAATAAGACATGTAGCCAAGGAACTACTCTGACAGCTTGTAGAATGCTTGTTTCCATTTTCTCTCTTTGAACTGATAAGTGAATATGTTTAATAAATGTATTGTAAAGCAATATTAAGTTTCAAATATTGGTAGATGATTTTCAAGAAAGAGCTGCATAGACAAGTGCACATAAATCAGTGCTTTGAAATCCTGTATCCAGTGAATAGCAGCTATATGAGCAGTGTGAGGGAAGATCATAGAGTCATTGAGGGAAAGACCTTCAAAATCATCTAATTAAGATCATCAAGTTCAGTCACCAACCTAACCTACCAATTGCCAACACTATACTATGACATTTATTGCCACATCCAAGTGCCTCTTAAATATGTGCAGGGATGGAGACTCCAAACATTTCCCTGAGCAGCATATTCTAATATCTAACCACTCTCTCCATGAAAGAAATTTTGTCTAATATTCAACCTAATCCTTCCCTGGTATAACTTGAAGCCACTGTGTCACATTCTACAGCTGGTTTCCTGAGAGAAGAGGCTGACAATCTCCTCACTGCATCTTCCTTTCAGACAGTTGTAGTGTTGAAGTTTCCCCATAGCTTCTTGTTTTCCAGACCAAATAATCCCAGTACCCAAATTTGCTCCAGATAGGTCTCATGGATTTAACCTGCAGTCACTGCTCATGAGAATAAGTATTTCAGTTTGTGGCAAGAAATTTTTTTGCTAGTGCCCAAGCTTTCTCCATCTTGTACAAGGAACCTTCTATATGGCCAGAATCCCACAGCTTTATGCAAAGCGCATTAGGCTCATGGTGAAGGGAGCTGGGCAACTTGAGTTTACTTCATCAGGTTATACTAGCATTCAGATAGAGGAAATGAATTGGCTAGTTGGCATTTCAGGTTCAATTCTTAGGATGGCTCCATCTCTAACTACTTGGATGTCACCCTTATTTAAAGAAACTATCCATAAAAGCTTTTGTTTTGACTGACTGCTTTTTCTGAACTCAGTATGCACAGTGAAAGTTGCATTTATGTTGTTATGTTCAGACATGGGCAGGAAGAGTTGAATTTGTTAAGGAGATTCCAAGACCACATTTCTCCATGTGGAGATGAGGATTGATTATGCTGAGAATTTTGTTATTTGCACATTACTATATAGTAGAATGCAACAGGTTGAGACTTGGAATTTGTGTAAAATTGCTTGTATCAAGTGGATAACATTGATTGAAGTATATGAAAGATGTACTGGCACAGTACTTAGAGAATATGCTGCAACTGCTGTAGAAAAACAAACAAACAAAAACATAAAGGTAAGTGAAATATTGTTTTTGATGGTCTTATGTCTCCACACAATGAGATGCATATCTGTAACCTCCTTTACACCTTTTTGCATGAGAAGTCTGTGACAAGTGGCAAAACATCCCTTAAGAAAAACAAATAAAGGAAATACAGCTCAGATGACATGATATGCAAGTTACTGTGAGGAAAAAAAGTGAGTTGATTGTATTTTTGCCAGACTGACTCTTTAATGAAACCAGACACTTGATAGAGTTCATTTCATCATCAGGTTTTAATGCCTATCATCAAGTTGGAGGCTAATCTTTAGCTATATTCATTACAAAGGTCACGGACAGTGTAATTGCGGAAAGTGTGACTGTAAAGAAGGATGGACAGGGAAGAAGTGTGAACATCCACGGTCTTGTCCATTGTCAGCTGAGGAAAGTGCGAAGAAATGCAAAGGAAATTCTAATTTACCTTGCTCTGGAAGAGGTAAGGACATTCCTGGTAGAATTTTCATGCTCTCAAAATATACTCCCAATAAAATAATTTTTACAGATATCTAACATTACCAGTACTGAAAAATGTGAACTTTCTTGGATCAGTGTGCATAAGTAAAACCTGCAAAACTGATCAGTTTTGAGAAGGAAGTAGACAATATGAAGGTGAAAGTGGGGTTGGAACTAGATGATCTTTAAGATCCCTTCCAATCCAAAATATTCTATGATTCTACAGTGAATGAACATTTATTTTGTGATTATTCAAGGAAGATTTGAAGATTGCTGCAGTTAAGTCTTGATAAGGGTATATTAAAAACATGAAGCTGTTCTTTGCAGTCTTTAATGGAAGCAGTTTTCAGTCTGTGTAAAATGCTGTGTCTAATTTTCATCTGTCAAAGCGTGAAAAGTGTTTCTCATAAATAGAAGAAAAAAAAAAGTAAATATAACACTAACTTTTACTAGAACTGATAATTGAAGTTTTTATGTATTCTGCCCACTTAAGTATTTGCTGGGAAAGGTCTAAAGCTGGTCTTGAATTATTGTATTTGACCCTAAACGTCATTTCATTTGCAATTTCTTCTCCCACAAATATTATTTAACATAACCAGAAATTAGGCTATTGAGCTAAGTTAGCACTGTAATAATCGTATTTTTAATCTTCCTGTGAATGTCTAACAACTCATAAGTTAGTAAATGCAGCATTAACTATTTCCTAAAAGAAACATAGCAGCAGTTGTTGCTTTCTTTTTCTAAATTAATTATGTTAGAATCTTCCACAGGGTTAAGTCACTCTACTATTGCTGAAAATTAGCAAAGGAAATATTGTGTACAAATTAGATGGAATGTGTACATCTGAACATTTTATTGTTCATGATTGCATTAGTTATAACTAAAAGAAACAAGACTGGAATTTATTACTTTTTTATATGTATGTTTTAATAAAGACTCACTGTTGTCCTGTTCTCATTGGATGCTGAATGTTTATTTCCTCATTTGCTGGGTTGTGTATGTTGAGCATTTGGAGACAGTTATATGGTTTGCATAACAAAGCCTGAAATATGTATTCTCAGTTTAAAAAATAAAACATCATGCAATTTTAGTCAAATGACAGAGAAAAAAATACCATCATAAGTTTAATATGAATAAAAATTCAATTGATATTTTTCTGTTTATGTTTTAAATTTTGAAAAAAAAAATCTAAGCAGTTTCAAAAAATGCAATTTTAAAATGGAATTTGTTATCTTGATTTAATTCTATGAATCGTTTTGTTTAGGATATTAGAAGGGAAAAAGAGGAAGGCGATCATTTAGATTAATCATCTGTATTTTGCTGTGTTTTGTGATTTTCTTTTTCTTTTGTTGTTGTTGTTGTTGTTGCTGTTGTTTGTAAGCCCTTCAGGTTTTGTTTTGGGCTTTTTTTTTTGAGGCTGACCTTCCTGAATTCCCCTTTTTCCCACAGTATTCTGAATATTGGGAATTAAAAAAAAAAAAAAAAAAAAAAAAAAAAAAAAAAAGACAGTTCCTGTACAGCTGAAAGAATATATGTGTTCAATTCCTATGAAAACTTATCATTGAGCCTGTATAGTTATATTCCTTGGGCCAATATGCAAATCCTACTACTTGTCATTATGTCTTGCCATGGACAGAAGTTACACAAGAAAAGGAAACAACTTATGGATTTCCATTCAACCACAGCTTCTGTCAAGTCTTCTGGGAGGGGGAAAGGCCATGGACTTGCAAAACAAGCCTCAGTTTTTCTGAAGTCAGTAGGGAGCGTTCTGTGACAAGGAAGAGAAAAATTCCAAAGACAATGGAAACATTTTCTTCCCATTTGAACATTAGTATTTTGATCACTTTCTTGTAATATTTTTCCGTTGACTATGGCACAAGGACAGTAAGAGTAAATCTACTGTGCTTCTGGAGAGATACAAAATGCCCTTATTTAATAGGATCTTGTAGAAAGGCTTGTCATGTATGGAGCAGAATGTAGAATGGAAAGCCTAGAGATGTAGAGTAGTTTATGGCTTTGCCTTGTATTTTGTGTCCTTGAAGAATGATTTCTGCTCATCTGTATCTTTTGTTTTTGGGTTAGCCAACAGTGATTCTGACAGCTGATGCTCTTTTGCAATCACTTTTATGTTCTTGAATAAAGACATTACAGACAAAGCACCCTTAGGTTATTTAATAACATTATAGGTAGCCATAATTTTGAGGGAAACATAGTAGAATGCTGTAATTCATAGTCATTTTCTATAGCTATTGACTAACTGCTGAGATATGACAGATTTTCAGGTATAGGAAGTTGAGGCTTTAGTTGTGGTACTCTTTTCCTAAGATTAGCATAATTTGTATGTTTGTTTATAGCATTTTCTTAATGAAATGTTAAGAATGATTTCAAAATATGACAATTCTTCATTTAAACAGTACACAAATGAAGTTCTATTCTGTCTTATGAGTTACTGAAGAAAGCCTTGGTGGGCTGTTTTCAGTTTTTTGTGCATTTTGAAATGTTTTTCTGATTTTGAAGACTATAAAACTCCCAATGATTCATTCCTTAAAATCTCCAATAATATTTACAGAAGGCAAACTATTAAAAATAGATTTAAAAAAGAAAGAAAAAAGATAAGAAAACCACAAATCCTCTATATTCTTCATGAATACAAGTTTGGGATTTGCATGTTTTTGTGTCAGTGGTTTGAGGCATTGGAAGTTACATAAAAACCTTATGTTTTGTTTTACTTGATAATATTTTATAACATTAATACAAAATTCATGGCAAAATTATGCTCTTCAAAAATTGTTAATCAGTCTGAGGAACCAAAAGCTTCCATCTTCGAACTTCATTATGGGAAAATGGTTATTTTATACCCTATGCTTTCTTTTCTGCAATAATGACTGGAAAAGGAAGAGAATATTAATCTAATCTCACTCTTTTTTATGAGTCAGTGACTCAACATTTTTTAGTATTAATTATTCCTATAAGGATCAAGATTATTCATAGCTATTCGATGTCTCTACAGAATGTCCTGGGTTGAAAAGGACCACAATGATCATTTAGATTCAACCCCCCTGCTATGTGCAGGGTCACCAACCACCAGACCAGGCTGCCCAGAGCCACATCCAGCCTGGCCTTGAATGCCTCCAGGGATGGGGCATCCACAACCTCCTTGAGCAACCTGTTCCAGTGCGTCACCACCCTCTGTGTGAAAAACTTCCTCCTAATATCTAACCTAAACCTCCTCTGTTTAAAATCATTCCCCCTTGTCCTTTCACTATCCACCCTCATAAGCAGCCATTCCCCCTCCTGTTTATACGCTCTCTTCAAGTACTGGAAGGCCACAATTTGATCTCCATGGAGCCTTCTCTTTTCCAAGCTAAACAAGCCCAGTTCCCTCAACCTTTCCTCATAGGAGAACTATGTTAACCGTGTTCCCAAATTTTTACTATTCACCTAGAACACAAATAATGTTCTTCAATAAGCAGGAATATAGAAGGTGTCAGCAATGCAAACTAAGAAAGTTACTTGCCGCATGTGATACCCAGATTTTGAGAACCTTATGTTCTGTTAACTATAAGTCACAGAACCTCAATAAGGGGAATAAAAGATAAAGGGAGATTAAAAATAAAAGCACTGTAAAAGAAAGCTTTCTAAAATAAATTGTTTAATGACTCACTCACAGGAAAAACAAGCTGTTTCATGGGTTCTGGTCAGCATGTGAAGAGAGCAGAGGAGCTGCCAAAAATATACATGGTCTGTTATTTTTAAGTTGTTTCAAGTAGATAGAGGTTTTATATTGACATACTGAGCTGTAAGTGGGAATTCCTATACACTAAAATGATGTAGTAAAAACAGAGGAAATACATATGCTCTCAGTTACATTGATCAGCAGCGGTTCCAGTTATACATGTAATGGAGAAAGGTTAGTGAAGGATCAGATGACAATTTTGGGAATACAAATATGCTATCACTAGGTATTTCCAAAAATTACTTTTCTTAAAACATCATATTGAAGAGGAGGATTCAAGGTGGATTCGTTCATATAAAATGAATATTGTCTTCTACACTTTTATTCCTAAGAGTGCTTTTTTTAATCACTTGCTCCATGACATTTCACTATAGTTCTAATATTTTAATAATAAAATACTATGCCTTTTAAGGATATACTGTACAATAAGACCAGTCAGAGATAAAGGGGAAGACATAGTAAAAAAAATCTTATGTTAAGGAACAAAGAGAGAGTTTATTTTTATCATGATTAAGGGACAAGGCAAAACACTTTTCTATCTTTATAGCGCACATCAATCACTTGAATATCCCCGTAGGGCAGAAGTCAGATGTCAAAATAATTATTACAGAAGAGCTTTGAGAAAGAGAAATGAAAATAATAAGAGTAGGTTTTGAGAATACTAGATGAGAGCTTTCTTCTTTTTTTTAAAATGATCTTGTAATTGTCACTTATCTTGAGTGAAGGCAGCCATACCGTGGCAATGATCCAAAGACAGATAAATGACAAATCTCTATATTGGTACTGTCTTTTGCCATTTTAATCTCCTTTCTATGACGGTTTTTATTTATTTTTTATATGGAGAGAATAAGACTACTTCTTTATCTATGAAATTTCCCTTTATACTTGTACATGTACAAATACATGAGCTACAAATTTTCAAATTGAATGCGTGGTGTTACAATCAGATGACCAATTCAAATATTTGACTCTTTACCAGACTTTTATAAGCCCTCTGTTGCCAGAGAGAAATACTAGTGTGGCAGCAAAGTATGAACTTTCCCACCAGCCTTCCATTATGTTTTGTTGCTGTGTGACAGATGACAGCAGAGGGGCAGTCTTACCAACTGCTGTCTGACACGGAAGTACATATGAAGAAAAGGTGTGTCACTGAATTCCTCCATGCAGAAAAAATGGCACCCATTGACATTCCTCAATGCTTACTGAACGTTGATGAAGACCAAACAGTGAATGTGAGCACAGTGAGGTGGTTGGTGGTGCATTTCAACAGAGGCGACAGTGGCGTTGGAGCACCTCTGCTGATGCAGATTTTTACTAGTGCAGTATGCATGCTCTTGTACATCACTGGTGAAAATGCATAGCTCATGGTGGTGACTATGTTGAAAAATAGCTTTTTTTGCAGCTGAGAATTTGTTCTATCAAATAGTGTTATTGTGTTCTTTGTACCTGTTCCCATGAGAATAAGTAGGAGGCATTACTTTCATTGTGACCTATATATACGTGGCCCAGAACAATTCCTTTTCACTCAGTGTGGCCCAGGAAAGCCACAAGGTTTGACACCCATGTCATAAGGAGCCTGTAATAATGCCTTGAGCATTCTTACTCACCCATTCATAACTCTACATAGAGAAGAAACAGCATTCAGCTTGTAAATAATTTGGAGTTTTAGATCTTGAATTACTGTAGCTTCATAGAAATATATAGAGAACATTGTTCAGTAGGTCTTCAACATTTTTGAATTTGTACAAGCTGTAATATGGTAATGCACAGCTGATTATCTCTCTGGCTCATAAATCTTTACAGACAGAGATGATGCTTTAGAAAGGCTGCTGTTGGAACATGTGAGATCATGGGAACCACTTCTGTGCTTTTAACATTGGAGCCTTATTTACCAAAATGTTATGACCTCACAGTTCTTCTGAGTGTAGATATCAATTAAAGACCTTGTGGCTCCAATCTGGCACGATGCTACTAAAACTAACCAAAAAAAAAAAAAAAAAAAAAAAAAATCTTGTATTTCTATTCTGTATCTATAGAAAAACATTATATTTAATAATTATTGCTTATTGAGTTGGTAAAGAAAGGTGGTAGGGGAAGTTGCCATTTGAGTAATTCAATGTTATATGTTATGTTATGTTAGATATGACAGGACAGAATTAGAGTAGAAAAGTAAACAGTCCTAAGGTAAAACCTGCGTTACTATCCCTGCTACTTTATTGCAGTCTCTTACTTTGCAAACTGTACTGTTTAATTGAAGTGCTAATTACTCTAATATACACCATCTCTGAATTTGGCCTGCTGTTTTCATTCATTTTGCGTGACCTCTGCATTCTGAAGGAGGTCCTAATTAAAGCACTATAGTAGCCAGTCTGGCAGCATGTTATGAACAAGAAGAGAACTAAAATGCAAGTCATGATTCCCAATAAGCATCTGTATTTTTCACCTCATCAGTTTTGAGACTGAGCTCTGTTATTCATTTGCGTGCTTCAAGCAGAGAGGTACTCTTTCTATACTAGTGCTTTAATGCCAGATGAGCTGTCATGACAGTGGTTGTTATACAATTTCATATGCTCTTATGTACTGGACTGACATGCCGAAGTCCTCTTGTATAGTCTGTTGACGTCAAAGAAAAAAATATGGGCAAATCTTTTTTTTTTTTTTTTTTTTTTTTTTTTTTTTAAGGAGTAGGAAAAGGTTTGTCTATAAGTAGCTCAGATCACTGATTTTAAACTGTTTTTCTGATTCAGGCTCTTCAGGCTCTGTATGAGCCTTCTTTATTTGAAGCAAGATCCTCATAAAGCTGCCTTTACTTAGGAAAGCCAGTCTGGACATGCTAAGAATATTTTATCTTTTCCCATTTCCATTTTTTTTTTTAATGCAATTGCCCTTTTGTAAGAATATTTTTTCAAGATCCCAATGCTGCACTACTCCTCTAGAGAATACTGCTTATTTGTCAGTGACTCACCTTAAGCACTGGTTGCTATTGTTTTTGCCTTTTACTGTTGCCTTTTCAGGAGATAGGAAGTAGGGGCAGAGGAACCAAGGGAGGATTGTAGGTCAAGAGAACATTTCATTTCTGCAGTGAACCCATTCTTACAGTGCTTATAGCTCAAAAATAAATACATACTTCAGGAAGCACTTTATCTCCACTTAAGGGTTTTTTTAATCTGTTCTGGTGGAAGCAGGATGTGATGGAAGTCGCCAGTGTTTGAGATGTGTATGATATTACAAGAATAAAGTGGTTCTCAAAAAAAAAATTGTAATAGAATGTATGAATGTACTGAAGTTTCCCACTGATTTTCAGAGTGGGAAGTTTGAGAAGAGGAAAAGAACAGAGGAAAAGTAATATGTCTATTTTAGGATGATACTTAAGAATTAGGGCTGTGAAATAAAAGAAGCAGAATAATATTTATGGCTGGCAGAGTAACTGCCATGGATGCCTCTTTGCAATGAAAATGACTTGCTCTCTTCCAGTATAGCACTTCTTGATTCAAATATCTTTCATTTTATTTTTGACTGTAAGGAAGACAGTGCAGGACAAAATAAATTCTGCTGTTTTGATGATTATGAAATATGCAGGCATAATTATTTATATATGATATGTTTATGTAATGACATGACTATATGAGTGTTTATTTATGTTGTTTATTATGAGTAAGGATCAGAGAGCAGACTAACAAATGTTATGTGGTCTCTACAGACCATGCGATCAAGAAAAGATCTAAATAAAGCCTTTTGCAGAGAGATGAAAGAAATCTCAATATTGTTAGCTTCGTTACTTAGTGGCAAATTCAGTCACTGACATATCTCCTGGATAATCAAGAGAGCACAACTCAAGTAATCCAGGAGATCTCTGGCATAATCAAAAGACACATTCATGACACATGTAGGCCACCATGGAGGACATGCTTTGCTGGACATGTCTGAGCTGGAATATGCGAAGAAATAAGCAGAAGGATGAAATAAGGATAAATTACTTGGGAGAAACATATACTCCCTGAGAAGGCAAGAATGGAATTAGGAAAACCAAAACTCAGGTAGAGCTGGAGCAGGAAGAGACATGAAGGGCTGAAAGAAGTGTGTCTATGAACATATCAGAAAAAGGAAGACAACGGAGGATGTGGGCATGCTGCTCAGTGGATCAGAGACCTTAGTAACTAAGAGTTTGGAAAATACTGGGGTACTTTTTTCATGTTTGTAATTGGTAAGATCTGGCCTCCCAGGCTACTAGCAGCCTGCAACATAGGTCACTCCAAAAATAATGCGTCCTATTTACTTCCATGGGAACTACAACAAATACAAAGAGCACAATAACGCTATTTGACAGAGCAAATTCTCACTACAAAACATTATTTTACAACACAGTCACCAGCATTAGCTATGCATTTTTGCCAGTGATGAACAAGAGCCTGCACAACACACTCGTGAAAATCAGCACCAGCATAAATGACAACTTCACTGCCACTTCTGCTGAAATGCACTACCCACCATCTTGCTGTGCTCACATCCATTGTTTGGTCTCCATAAATGTTCAGAAAGTGTTGATGAATGTCAACGGGTGCCATTTTTTCTGCATGGAGGAATTCAATTATTCCCCTTTGTTTCATATGCACTTTCATGTCAGATGTAATTTTGTCAGACTGCCCCTGTGCTGCCATCTGTCACATGGCAATAAAATGTAATGGGATATTGGTAGGAAGATTCAACCTCTACTGCTGTATCACCAACATCCAACTCTGACATCGTGGGCCAACATAATAAAAGAGGAAACTCGATCTTCCGGAGCAGCCCTTGTATGTAACTGTCTACTGAGGAAGGCACAGTTTGGGGACATTCCAGTCAACTGAACATAAAGAAATTCATGGGACCAGATGGAATGAATATAAAGATGCTGAAGAATTTGACCAGTGTCATTGTCAAGCTGTTCTCTTTCATCTTTGAAAAACTATGATAATGGGAGAACGTTAATGATTATTGGAGAAATATAAAAATACAAGGAACTACAGGTCATTTAGATTAGCCTAACCTTTGTCTCTGGTAAGGTGAGAGAGAAAACCCTCCTGGAAACTATTTCCAAGTGTGTGAAGGATAAAATAAGCTGAGAACATGGAGATTTACTGTGGGCAGACAATGCTTGAATAACCTGATTTCCTTCCGTGACGAGTTGGCTTTTGTGTGCATGAGAGGAAAGAAGTGGATGTTGTATAACTTGACTTTAATAAGGTCTTTGACATAGACTCCCAGATTATCCTTATAGTCAACCTGATGAGATGTGGGCTGGCTGAGTGAATTATTACATAGGTGGAAAATTGACTGGTCTGCTGTTCAGGAAGAATGGTGATCAGCAGAATAAACTCCCTCTGGTAAGCACTCTGGTAAACAACCCTCTCAGGAGTTAATATGGGGGCCAAGAATTGTTCAACATCTTACTTAACCTGAGTTATGTGATAAAGTGCACTGTAGGCAAGTTTGTGTATGACAGGAAATTGGGAATATAAGATAATACACTGAAGGTTGAAACTGCTATTCAGTGGACCTGGACATCCTTGAAATGACAGTCTGACAAGAATTTCAACAAGGATAAATGGAATATCCTATATCTGGGATATGATAAGGCTACACAGCATACAGACTGGGGGCTATGCTTATACAAATCTTTACCACAAAAGCAGACCTCATCAGCAAATTAAATCACCACTGGACAATTTCAGCAAAAAACCAACTATGTAACATGCAGCATTAGCCAAGCTACCGCAAATATGCTGAAGAAATAGATTCTTCCTCCCAGTTTGGCATTTGTGAGGCCACCTTTGCACCATAGTGTCTAGTTTTGGACTTCCAAGTATGAGAAATATGCCCCTGTGAAGTAAGTCCAATTGGGGGTTTCTAACACAATTTAGGGGATGGAGCTAATGAAGTATGCAGGGAAGCTGAAAGAACTGAGACATTAGCTTTTGGTAGGGAAGGTTAAATGAAGACTTAATTGTTGTTAAAAACAGGAGAGTGTAGAGAAAATGAAGTCAGAATCCTCTTAGACTGAGATCCAACAGACCAACACTGAAACATGGAAAAATGCAGTGTGGTATAAGGACTTTTTTCTTTTTACCATTAAGGCGGTCAAACACTGGAGAAGGCATGGAGAGAAATTTTGGAATCTCCATCCATGGCATCTTTCAAAATTCAGTGGGTTGTTACTTTGGGCAACCTGCTGTAACAACTATCTGGATAGAAGTTTGGGCTATTTGCCTCTCAGATACCCTTTCAACATATTTGATTCTATCAGTCTATGGTACAGCCTGTGTACTAGATGTCTGATGGTCAGTCAGCCTTGATTTCTTGTGCAATCTTGAAGAGGTTAGGATAAGATTTTGTAACTGCCCATTTTATGGAATGTTTTGTTTCTAAGTACATCTTCTTGCTGTTTTTAAAGCCTATATACTTCAAAGAGTACAAGCAATTCCTTAAAGTAACTAGAGTAACACCTAAAATGAGCATAGATCAATTACAGCTACAAAATTTAAAAAGTAATCAGTTGGCTTTTTCATGTGTCAGTCTTCATCATATTAATGACCATTAAATCATAGCATGTAGCTTCATCTATCAGGAAATAAGAGCAAGATAAATGATCCATGCACAGATTATTGGCAGACATTCTGTTTCAGAATTTTGAAATCTGGAATATGTGGTGTAGTTCTGCCACACATTCTTTCTGCTTACTGGTTAGAAAAGTAAAGGTGTACTACCTTGATCTTTTCTTTCTTTCAGCTTGGGTATAGTTTTACTCTCTGACCTCCAGAAAAAAATAAATCAGTGTAAATGATTAATTGGCAACTGGATTTGTACCTCCACAGGTGAAAAGGGAGACAAAATACAGCAGTACTTTTTTGTGCTTGGTGGATCAAACTGCACAAGCCCCCTAGCAAGTTGGCTTGCATGTTTTTGAACCACATGCCTGTTGGCGTGTGTGTAGAATCATGTGTTTGGTCATTATTCCTTTAATTTGTCATGGAACAATGCATTTTTTATTAATTAATTATCAGTTTATGCCCGTGACAGGGGGCAGTAGGCCCCTGACCTCCCCACCCCCCGCCTGGGCCCACAAAATGGGAAGGAAGGGGGAAAAGGAAAAAAAAACAGCGGCAACAATCTATGGAGGTAAACTTATTTTACTAACTATGATATCGGAATGCAAGATAACACAATATAATACAATCTAATTGAAATTGAGACTAATAAATCAAATAAGATATGAGAGAGAGCTCCCGAGACCGAGTCAAACCTGAAAATCTTGGAACGGCTAGGAAAGCACCCTCCAGCACCCACCGCCAGGCAGTAAGAGACCACCCCCCCCGGAAGGGTCAGATCCCGTGACTTCTGCAATGTATAGGGATAGGTACGTACAATTAGAGCATTAACACTTTAATTCCAGTACATGATGTTTTGATGTGGAATATTGAAAATCAAATAAGCAAAAACCAAAACCTGACAACATAGTCTCTTCGTAGTCCAGACTTGTTAAGTGATTTTAACCTATATCTTCCGATTTCAGATTGGTAGAATTCTGCTTTTTTCCTAAACAGTGTATCTTCTGACATAGATGACAATTTTTGTTCAGGGACCTCTTTTACTTCAAACTGTTGGACCTTGTGTAGACCAACAGCATGTCAAGATCTTTGATGGATTGTATGTGCTAGAAGAGTCTAGAAAATCAATGGATTATGAATGCTAGATGGAAGAACTGCATATGTTGAAGTATGATAGTCAGAGGTTTGCAGAAAAATTTCATTAATTTCTGCTGAAGAATACTTAAGAAATATCAAATACACTTGCCCTTTTAATATACCAGCATTGTTTGTATGAATAAGCTATAACATAAGCTATTTGCTCTATTCTGAGAAGTTAGAATCAATTAAAATTAATAATAATTTTAAAAGTAGATTAGATTTTTACTGTTCCAAAAGTGTCATTCTGTCTTGGTTCACTTCAAAAATGATTTCTTATCTAAACTGAAGACAAGATTTATCAATGTCTTGAATATTTCCAGAAATATGCAGATGATTCATACTGCAGACAAAGTTACTCATTGTAATATGCAAGGTCAATTGTCTGAAGGAATGTTTGTGCAATGTGAATAGCACAACAGGGATACGTATGTTCATCTTGCATTTTTGGAAACATAGCAGGTGTTTGAAACAAAAGTACCTATAAATATAATCTCTCTGATAGCTTTGATGCATGAAGTATTTGTGTTTTGTCACAGTAACAGGAGATATTTCAAAAGAATCTCTGTTTAAATTAAAAAGAAAAAACAAAAACAAAAATGAAAAAAGAAAAAGAAAAAAGAAGAAACTAAAAAGAAAAAAAGAAAGAAGAAAAAAGGAAAAAAGAAAAAAAAAGAAAAAAAAAAGAAGAAAGAAAAATTGATATGTTTATGTGTGAGAGCTGATTAGATTTCACAGCTTGTTGATCTGCAAAAAATCTGACTGTAAGTCATGAGGTTGCTTATAGCCACAGAATTTGAAAAGAAGATCTGTATTGTCCAAAACTTTTGGAATAATAAGTATATTATACTGTAACATCTCTATATGAGTCAGATTTCATTTGAAAATGCAGAGATGTCTGGTGTATGCACACCAGTGCATTTCTGTTTACCTTGCACAGTAGGTAAAACGAAAGTCAAGTCCCCATATTAAACATATGTTAGCTATTGTAAATACAGTAGAATATTCTAGATGAGTTTAATCTCTCAAATTTATCTAGACATCCAAGTCTCAGATATTTCAGCCTTTGTTTTCAGTGGAAAGAGAGTACCTTCAGATCAGAGGCAGTATTTCCATTTATTTTTTATTTCTGAGTTGTTAAAGATGAATTGTCATTGTTTCTACTTTTCCCTACTGTCCTTAATGAGAGTGACTATCAGGCTAACCTTTAGATGCCTTCATCTGTGTTCTATAAATCTCACTAGTTTATGAAATCATCTACCCCAGCTATAATGTTGTATTACACTATAAATAAAATTAATAGATATCTGTGTGGGCTGGGGCAAAGTACCTCTGCTGTTGATAACTAGATATGAGCCCTTGTTCTGAATATGTTATTGTAGTTTATGACTGTTTCAAGCTGCCTTAGCCAGTGATGTCTAGACTAGAAAATTAAGCAGCACTTTGGATCATCCCCAGATACTGAAGCTTGCTTGCCTGTAATGTCAAATGGCTAGAACAGTAGCTGGTCCACTTCTGCCTGTGCCAGCTAGTATCCTTTCCAAACAATTCCTGCTTATAGTTCAGGAATTAGCGTGGGCTAGTGACTGGCTTCAGTAGGCAGAATGGATGAGGCTACCTTTGAGAAAGAGAGCTTGGCAGTACGGATGCCAGTTCTTCCGTGCCAAATGGCCCTGGCGCCAGGGAACATTTCCAATCCTGTTTGACTAGTTAAGAGATATCTATCAAATACTGTGGTTATAACAAAGAAGACTGACCTCCTTTCTGCACTGTGGTTGGTAGGATATCTGTGAAGCCCACAGGAAAAGATGGAAAAGAAGCCTGTGCAACTTTCCAAAGACTCACTGCAGTTATCACCTGCTCTGTGCCTTCTCCAAAATAGCAGCTTGTGTAAAACAAATGGGTCAGTGCTATCCCAAAATTTATTTTGCATAGTGTAACAGAAAACTAATAGATTCCCAGGTTGACTGAGTAGTTTGTTTTCTTCTTTTTGTGCTTCTTTTAGAAAATTTTCAGTTAAAAATATTGTAAGAAAAATCAAATGGAAGCAATCTTTTGAGCTGAGTAATAGAATCATAGAATCATAGAATGGTCTGGGTTGAAAAGGACCTCAAACATCATCTTGTTTCAACTCCCTCCCCCCTCCCCCCACTATGTCCAGAGTCACCAACCACTAGACCAGGCTGCTCAGAGCCAAATCCAGCCTGGTCTTGAGTGCCTCCAGGAATGGGGCATCTACAACCTCTCTGGGCAACCTGAAAATTATAATGAATCAAAATGGTTTGGGTTTCTGGTGAATACTGCAAGACAGCTTGCTTTTAATAATCTGCATTTTGGAAAGGAAGCCTGAAATGTGTGGAATGACTTCAGAAACTCAAATTCTCGTAACATAAAAATGCAACCTCCTCTCAGCCACACTTTTCTTAACTAGGTTTACAGCACACAAGATTCCAGCTTGATCAATACTTACCTGCTTTTCCATCTCACAGTTTTCTATTCAAGCATTTGTGCTTTTTCTTCAGGTATTTTGCAATGTCACGTTCATGGTGCAAGTAATTATGGAATTATTCTTTTCCTATAGTAACTGCTTATCATTACAGTAAATTAGAAGTTTATAGGTACAAAGATTAAAAAGCACTTTGCATTCATTTAGGGAGAAAGGTATTAAAAAACTAAGCAGACTTTATTTCTCTGACAGTCAAAAATAATCTATCAACTTTGCATCAATAGCAATGTTCTGGTCTAGCTAAATTCTAACTGATAAATTAGATATAGGGGTATTTTGTGAGAGTCAGATTGCCACAAAGTTAATTTATAGAGTCAGTGAATCTCATTCTCCAAGTATGTAGGCTTCACAATCAGGAAAAGAAGTACAACATTTTTTTTTAGTATTTTTAAGAAGTTAAGACATTTAGCAAGTGCCAAATTTAAATCAACACAATTTGATATTTAAGCTGACTTTTTGCTTTACTACTTTTTTAAGTTGCAAAGGTGCACAGAGATCAGTGTTACTATCTATAAGGAGAAGAACAATACAAAGAAAGAACAGACTGATTTGGAAAAACGTAACATTTGATTAACTTTCTTTTTCTGAAGAAACTAAAAGGAAAATTTTATGAGTTGCTGTTAAGTAATCACTATCTTTGAAAAGATTTTCTTTAAAGAAACAGGACTCTAATGTTTTAAAAGTTTGAACACATGTTGGAAAAATTCAGCAACATTTTTTATATGAAAGGTGCTTCCTAAGTATTTTGTTTCCTGTGACAGTATAAACCACTGCATTCTTGCTTTGAGTAGTAAAATGAAATAAGAGTATAAGCTCCAAAAATAAGGAGAGATTTGAAGTATTTCCCTACTTTTAAATACTTCTGCAGAGATCAGTATACTATGAGAGCTGAGTACAACCTAGAATAAATATTTTCAGTGGAAGCAGGTACCTAAGGAGAAGTGAAATTGGTGAAAATATTTAGGCTTCTGATGTCTCACTGAGAGTTTTTGCAGTTACCAATGGGAAATGGAGAACTATAATTAGCAACTAGGAACCTAAATATTTTCTGAAGTCTTAGTTGGACATAAAAGTAAACATCTGCATGAAATCTTGGAAAATAGCCAGAAAGTAAAATTGTTTTCTGCAGCTTATAGTTGGAGGAGATTTGTTCACAGTTCAAAGACAGTTCACAGTCCAGAAGTCAGCCTAAAAGGCAGCCCTCGTGCCAAGAGTCTTAACAAAGTCTTCCAAGTCAAAATATTTGTCCCAGGAGTTGTAGATCTCTTCCTGAGATAGGAGAAAGAGGAAAGAGGAACTAGAAATTGATGTAATTTATTATCTCATATTTGGTTCCTGAATATCATTATTGCATTTCTCTTACAGGAACTACTACAGTTTTTCTTAGTAAGGGCAATTACTTCAAATGCTCTCCCCTTTCTTTATCATCTTCATTTCTCTAGTGCTCAAAGTACTTTCAGCAGACAGCTTTGTCACTCCTGTTAGGAAAATTATTTTATGCCACACATATTTGTCTTTGTCTATGTTCTTTTTACTTTCTCATATAAATCACACTTCAGAGAACAAATAAAGCGAGACGTGACCTAAAAACCTAAGTACTTCAGATCAAATAATAAATTCTGTGAAATTTACTGAAATTTCAGCTCTCTGGTTGTTCTGAAATTGAAAGCTTAGTGCTGGGTAAAGCAAAACAAAACAACTATCTTACTATAAAGGTTTTCAGAAAGACAGGTGTATACCAGATCCAATGAATTGCTGCCATGAAAATAATTTTTGTGTCTTCATCTGCCAGCTCTGAGACATGCAACTGGAGAAGGACAGACAAACGAGTTACTAAACATTAATGATTTTACTTCATTTATGTATTTTTCTATTTATATATCTATTTATTTATCTATCTATTCCTTTATTGCTTTGCACTGGTCATAGACATAGTTTTAAGGCCCAAATTCCTGATTCTATTTATTTTTTTCTATGGAATGCCATAAATAAATTTATTGTATTTTTAATACAATAAATAATAATATGATAATTGCAATCTACTTTTCTTGCTCATTATAAGTCACTTTCTGTCCAAATATTTGCTTCAAATGGTCAACACTTTACTCAGTGATCATTTTTGGAAAGTTGTGTAATAGAAGAGAACTTAACAACAACTTCTGTATGTCTGATAGGTTTATGTTCCCTACTAATTTACTCATGAATCTTTCAAATGCATCTTCTGCCTATTTTGGATAGTCTAACTTAGCAGCTGTGTTCGGACTTAGTTTATACTAATGTCTTCTTGCTAAATATGCTTTTCTCCTCGTTTTGAAAGGTGCTTATTTTGTAACTATGTTGGTATGTTTATAAAGCTGTGGAACATGCATACAAATGAAATTCTTCTTTCTAAACCAGTCATGAACTCATCCTTTTCCTTCCTAGTAGGGACATATTGCCAAATATATTGGAAAAATGACTCATTAAAGAGAAAAATGGAACATGAAATCTCTTTTCAAATCTAAACACTTATCTTCTTAAATGACCATTGGACTGTAGAGTAGATGTTACAAGGCAAGAATGGCAACTTTACTACCTGTACCAAGTGTTCCTTATTACTATTGCCAGTAGATGGCATTGTTTATACTAACTACGTAACTACGTAAGATAGTTCGAAACTTTCTCATTGGTGCTTTTTGGGGCAGGGAGGGGGGGAGGTAGGGAGGTTGACAGACATTCACTTCTCAAACTATTAGAATTCTCATGGAAGTCATGAAAGTCATCAGCTATTTTGAAATGGTTTGTCAAATTCCTTATTTCCTCAGTTAAAAAAAAAAAAAAAAAAAAAGTTTATTTGCAAAATGAAGCAGTCATTTCAGATTTATGTAAGGAAGTAGTTCAAATGATGTATTAATTTTAATTTTTGTTTGAAGTGAGGAAAAGAAAAGGATTTTTCCTTTTTGGAGGATAAAAAAGAACATTTAGTGAAGAACTTAACATTTAATATTGCTGTTTTCATTCAATGAATATTATTTATGAGGTATTTGTTGTCCCTATTACTTACTGTTCACATCTCCTATAGACTCATGAGACAACTATTTTTTTTCTGTAGCAGGTGTGGAATGACTTGTGGTAGTGCTACGGGAATAACCCAGCAACATAAGTCCAGATGTAGCTAATAGATCACTAATTTCCTTCCTTCCTTCCTTCCTTCCTTCCTTCCTTCCTTCCTTCCTTCCTTCCTTCCTTCCTTCCTTCCTTCCTTCCTTCCTTCCTTCCTTCCTTCCTTCCTTCCTTCCTTCCTTCCTTCCTTCCTTCCTTCCTTCCTTCCTTCCTTCCTTCCTTCCTTCCTCCCTTCCTCCCTTCCTCCCTTCCTCCCTTCCTCCCTTCCTCCCTTCCTCCCTTCCTCCCTTCCTCCTTCCCTCCCTCCCTCCCTCCCTCCCTCCCTCCCTCCCTCCCTCCCTCCCTCCCTCCCTCCCTCCCTCCCTCCTTCCCTCCCTTCCTGAATATTTAATCCAAAGCCCAAGGACATGTCTGTTAACTACAGAACATTTTTGCCCTATTTCAATGTATGATAAAATGAGAGGGCTGTTCACAAAGTAAGATACTTTGATAGACATTAACCTAAAGATTTTTAGAGCATTAGTAATATTGAAATCCATGACCTTTGCAATGATAAATGAGCCACTGAAGTGTAGAAGATATTTCAAGATCCCTTGCATTTCAAAATGCATCATATATTACTCTGCATAATCCAGATATTGATTCTTGTGGCTCTGTTGCATGCTGAATATTTATTTCACAAGCATAATCAGTAAGTAGGAGCAGATACACCTAAGGGTGCGTACAGTAAAAGTGTAAAGGCTAGGATTCTGAAGTAATGTACACTTGGTTAAATTTGCTATAATATGCAATAAATAATGGTAAATATAATATCATAATATCATTTTGTGTTGTACTGCCAACATCTACCAAGATGTGAGCTCAAAGTGATTTTGACCAATGACCTATGAAAATCTGTGCAAATGAGCCTCCTCTGGCTGGAGGAGGTACTGCCAAACAATAATGCTCAATATATCTACCAAGCAATGAATTCACAGTGGCAGCATCTTCTAACTTTGAATGGCACTGATTTTCAGTCCTTAATAACGTACAGTAACATAAAACTGAAGAACTAAGTGCATAGATCCTCTGTCCCATTTAAGTCAACTGACCTGCATACCTTTACACTCCATAACACTAAAAAACCAAAATAATTACAATTTTACCTTGCTGCAACTTTTTCCTACAGCACAAAATCTTCTGTTACCCCTAGTAGCATCAGAAGTCCTGCTTACAGCTGGCTGCTGATTCACTGGACACAAAGGAATTATGGCAGTGATGATGCTTGTCACAACACTGTAGTTGAGCATCAAGTTGAGAGACAGGGAAAAATACAAATCTTTTAACTATCTTTACAATTACAAACAAAATGCATGTAGAATGGGTAGTCAGGTCATTAGCAATGCCCTGCTACTCAGAGACTAGGTAAATGGAGTCATGCTGTGGATCCTACACAGAGGCTGGAGCAACTGCAGGGTCTGTTATAAGGGCTGGAGTAACGGCAGGCCCTGTTGCATTGTTATCAGATCCAGAGACCTTCTCATCCCCTTCACACAGAGTCCTGTAGGAACCTCTAGAACCATATATGTTCATCCCCATTCATATCACAGCTGCATGGAGTCAGTTACTCAATCTTCATCAACAATGTACTTCACAGAGGCTTCTTAGTTAGTGAAGATGCTGATGCAGGAATTTGTCCTATGTATTACCTTACTACGTGGGAAATTGCATTAATTTCTTGTAGCTTGAGAAGGCAGAGATTTATCCTACACTGCAGAGATATTCTGCAGATTGTACTGATATATTCACTAAAACATTTTCAAAGAGCAGTTGGAAGCATCTCCCACTTTAAAGTTGCACTTCAGACTTTGGTCAATGATGAAAGTAAAAAATGGTTAATAGAAACTGAAAAATCACAATTATATACAGATTTATAATTTTTGTGTATGTACCAGAGTACTTGAATTCGGTTTGCTGCTTATATATTAGATTAAACTATGTGGATTTTAAAGTTGACTGTGGTTACCAAATTTGATTCAGTTATAGTTAATCCATCCTTTATTAAAAAAGCACAGGCTACTAATCTGTGTTTTATCATCATTGAAATGATAATTAATTTGAGCTTGCATAAAAATGTTTTAAATTCTAGTTCTTTACATTTAAGCTTTTACCTCTACTTATATTTTTTGGGCTTCTACCCAAATGAGTAATCATTCTGTTTTATTAATTTCAGCATGTTTTAATACTTAAAAGCTGTTACATAAACAAAGAATATGATGATCTTTTTTCACTCTTCTGGATAGGCAAGTAATTAGGAGGTTGGTCTGAACAGCCTGCATTTATTTTGTGTTAGGTTCCCTTTAATTTCATATCATAGATTCATATATGAATGTGATGCACCATTGACTATCACTTGATAAATATATTTGCAATATGCAACTCAGATGCATCTCAGCCTCATATATATGATGCATTGAACTTCATTATTGGCATCTTACACTCATGGTGGTTGATTTTTCACTGGAGATATCCCAGTAATGTTATGGCCAAGAATGAATTTTTCTAGTTTTAATGAGGATGCAGATGAATAGTAATTGAATAATAAATCGCTAGTGAACATTTAATAAGCATTTCTAGTAATTAACACACACAAAAAAGAAAAAAGATAATGATGGATAGAGGGTAAATTATAAGTAGTGTAAATATGTCTTTTAATTTCCTAATCATTAGTAGTTCATGAGAGACAATGGCAACAAAACAAAAGAACAAAAATAATAGCTCTGAAGAGTCTCATGGGAGGGCATTACAAACATAAGTACAAATGTATTAATTAACATTAATACAGATTTTTCTGAAGTCTCAAATTGAGTGCATAATGATAAGCAGTTTTATCTAAATCAAAGCAAGATGTGCAGGAATCTGTAATGTAGAATTATCTAGCATGTCAAACTTTAAACATTAACTACAGTTTCTTTCTTAAGTCATCTCAGTAAATCTATTGTCAGCAGATCACAGAGGTTTCAGAGACAGCTTTTATTCTTCATGTTAAACATAGTCAGGTTTAGAAACACCTCAACAAAACCACCAGTCTTTTGGATAGGAAGCTTGCACTTACATAAATTTGTAAGATGTATTGGTTTCTGTTGAGAACAAGCAGGCTATTCCTCAGATGAAAAATATTCAAGGATGATCTAGTTATCAGATACTCCATAGTAGGGAACAACTAATCTAATAGAGCTCATAGTCCAATTCAGCAATTTTTCTTGTTTATTTTTCTTGTAAATTCCTAAGATTAAAGTTTATTTTCTTTCTAGCAAAGATTTGTAAAGCAGATGAGTTTAAGTTTGCTAAAGTTAGGAATTAATATAAAAACAGTAATAACGCAGATAGTAGCTCAAAACTTAGACAGTGTTATCTAACAACTGCATGAAATCTGAGTCTGTTTTAGATGGAAATGGTAATTCACACTACCTGACCTTATAGATAGTGCTTACTGCTATGGTGTTGTATGTTGATTGTCATTCTGTGCTATAGCAAGAACAGCTGCATTTCTGAAGAGCTGCTTAGGTGATGAATGTTGTGTTTTTCTGGGAATGAATCATCACAATTTTTTTTCCATCTTATCTTAAATGTGATGATTTAGTGTTAAACTCTCCAGTGTTACACATTAACTGAATTAATTCAGCAAAGTAGCATAATCTTGTCCACATTTATTGAAAAGGATTGCGGAGCAGTAGTTCTCTTAGATGATAAAGTATGATAATGATTTGGTCTGCTTAACAACTTCTAAAAAGGAAATTTCTCTGTCTACAGATGAGTGACTATTTCACAACTACCAGTTCTGAAAGAACTTTCACAAGAGCAAGCCAAGTGGATGACTATAGGCAACACAATTTTTTTAAAGTTTTGAATATACAAATTTAAAACAATTTTCTTTTGTTTGGCTTGAGTCCTTTTAAGAATTTGCATCTGGGATCAGCTGACTGAGTGAGATTTCTTTACACAAATATCTATAGAAAATGAATCTCACATTTAAGATTTTGAAGATTTGCCCAGTAATTGCTACACATCGTTTTTTTTTAAACCAAGGGCATAGCTTTATTCAGCAGATTGTCAGAATTTTTCCAGTCTCCTCCCAGAGGCAATTAAAGAAACCTTTCAAGATCCTAATTGCAATCTTCACATGGAATTTCTTCATGTCAGTAAGGACTGTACATTTCTAATAGCTTTATATTTTACAGAGAACATGTTATGTTTTCTAAAACTCTTTATCAGAATCCTATATACTTGTGTTTAGCACAGAAAAGTCTACAAAGCTGAAATTTTAGAGTGGTTAATACCCTTGCATTCTGCTGAGTATTTTTAATATAGTTTTAGACGTACGAGGCCTCCAGGGAGATCTTCATTCACTGAAATAAATACTTTGGGGGGATAATTAAATTCCTATTTGTTCAAAAACTTTAGCAGAACAATTGCAGTACTAATGATACATTTCTATCTGACTAACAGTGGCAGAAATGTCAGTGTAAATCACCATCATCAGTAACAACAACAAAAAAAATCATATAATTTATACACAATTTTTCACTGAACTATCTAAAATTCCTTTAGGAAAATTTGGAGCTGAATGCAGAAACATTTATGGCAAGGTGAAGTTGATCCTACTGCAACTGAGTATTTAGATACAGCTCAATAATGAAGTATTAAAAGAAGATGGTAAATTCCAAATAATGTGAAATTTAATCCAATATAAGAGAATGCTGGAAAAAAAAAAAAAAAAAGAGGGGAGAGGGGAGAGGTTCACAGAAGGCCTCTTTCTGTGATGACAGGTGAGGGCTGCCACATGCCAGACACAGTAGATTCCAGCTAGCTCCAGCAGCCTCACTGCAGGGCACAACTGGACCCAACACCGAAAATGCTGTCACCTCAGGGAACTTAAGGAACATATTACTTGGTGCTTAAAACCAGCATGAAAGAATATTCTAAACGTTTAGCCTGAAACACATCTGCTCTCACTGCCCATTGTGGGGTTGAATAACCTTTCTAATTGCCTAGCACCTAAGTCAAACAAAGAAGAGTATTTCCAAATGTTATAAAGTATTTCAAAACAACACAATCAAATTAAATTGCACCAGATATTTTAGTTATGTTAGTTTCATATTTACTCTATTTGGAATTATTTACACTACCTTCTACTTTGTATGATTTGGGTTTGCATTTGATGTTAAAAAGACTTCTGATGAAGAGAAATACTGGGTACTTCTAGTAATTATGAGAGACTTGGTAGCTAGACATGAAATACAACATGGATATCTGTCTGACGTTTTTTATTCACCTCTTAGAAGTTTCTGCTACTTCAAAGATTGGGATATATTAAGGAATGGGAATAATTTCAAAAGAAAATAGTTATTTTTCTTAAAGTGCTCTTTGATAGTGATTGAAAGAAAAATTATCTTCATTTTACAAGTACAAAGTGCAAATGAATCAGTGGCAATGGCCTTTACAGTTCACCTCATGGCATTAGTATACTCAAAATCATATAGAAGACTGCATGTTAATGGCTGACTTCATAAAAGGGCCTATATTAATGGTTGCATTTTCATTCCTAGGTATCAATAAGAATACCTACACCTCCTTCAACTTATTGGCCATCATTTAAGATACTAAGAATGTTCTTTCTGATTATTGTTTAGTTTCCTTTGGTGGCAAAAAATAAAATAACTTGAGAATAGCACAAAATAAGCAGTGAAATCTGTTTTGTTTTGGTCTAGAGGTTTGTTCTTCTGTATCTGGAAATAAACAAGTTTGTCTATACTCTGAGAAAACAAAGAATGGTTGTAATTAATGAATGTAATGAGCATTTTCTCATTTGACTTTTTCCTGATATTATATCCACTTGTATATCCAGGGCAGTCTTGAACTCCTGAGAAAAGAGAAAAAGAGGGAGCAAAACATATGCATGAATTCCATAATCAAGTTCAGAGCCTATTTATTTAAAAGTCTTGTTTCTACTACAATTGCTTTTTTTTTTTTTTTTTTTTTTTTTTTAATTTTGAATCACTGTGAAATCCACATATATCTTCCTAACTGTTTTAGACACACCCTGCAGATACAGCTAATTAGAAACCAGTCACTGGTTGGAGTTTCCCTCAGTGCTTTCCGCTGATTTGTTTTTGTTTATGATGCATTTTGTTTGCTTCATTTCTGTTATACATTTATGAGTTCTTATTTAGCCTTCAGACCATCAAGTTATTGGAGAACCAGTGTGCATGGCATAAAAAGAAGTGAGTCATTCACCCATTCCCAACATTTTGTTTCTTCAGCTGATTGAAGGGCTCAATAAATTACTGTGGCTCATAATGACTATAAAAGTTAAACACTATTTTTATCTATTCAGCTGTGTTTTAAATACAGCATTGGGATCTATCATTCTGTCATGAAGAGAGGCTCTGGAAGCATTTGACAACTTATAATCTTTCCTCCTTCACATATTCATGAGAGGAAGATTATGCATGCAAGCAATAACTTTACACATTAATTATTGAGTCAGATATCAGGAAGACCATATCTTCATGAAAGACAATGCACAGAAATACTTCAGTTTGAAGCAAAGATAAAGTTCAAGGGTAAAAATCATGGGGCTTGAGTAAAAACAGCTAATTTCCTGTTCTCTATCCCTTATCTATGTTTCAGTCTAGAATATCTATATTATGAAAAGACCCTAAAGAAGAATAGAAGTGAATAGCTTTTCATGGCGCTCATCAATGGTTTCAAACCTGATTGTACCTTTAACAGATGGTGTAATCAGATCCATCTCTTAGTGAATCAGTTTTATTTCTTAGCATGATGCAATGAGTCAGCAGGGCTGTGACCCTGTAACTTTCTGTATTTTGGTATAATACCTTTACTGGAAAGAAGATGAAACTGGCAAGTTGCCTTGCCCAGAACTACATGGACAGTGGACTTTGAGTACATCTATCTTTCTTCTTTATTGTCTTCTTGTTTGACTTAATTAATCACTGCTCCTTCTCAGTACATCAAATGATGCTAATGGCTCATGGCTGTTGGTGACCATAGTATTAACTCTGCCAAGTAATTGAACTGGCTATAGTTTGGAAGCCCCTGTGTTCATTCTTAGATTACTGGTGCTTTTTTAATGCTAGCACTTATATTCCATCCTAGTATTCCAAAGGAATAATTCATTGAAAGAACTGGTTTGAAAGAGAGAGTGAAAAATGCTTCCATTACCCTTTCATCCACAAATGGTACCACAGAAACAATACTTGGCAGGAGTTAACCCGTGATCTTGAATAGTCTTTCAGAATAATCTTTCAGAGAGGAAAAAAAAAAAAAAAAAAAAAAAAAAGGAGACACAATGACCAATTCTTTTCATTTAAATAACTTCTGGATATGAATCTTTCCACAGCCTCTTTTCAGATAACATAGACTGGATGTGAAATTAATTTAGTGCAGAATGAAAGATCACTGTTGTCTTTAACATGCAGAGTCTCATGATAAAGTCTGCAGACTAGATCTCCTACAGTTTAAAATCACAAGTGTTCCACATGTAGTCACTTTTTCTTTTTCTGCATTTTGCATATGATAAACAAAGCAGTTATAGTTATCTAAATGTGTGTATGTAAGTGAATGAACACAGTAGAAGTGACACTTGGTATTGCTGCATATTTTGTCACATATATGTTCAGCTATATTATATTCTGCTATGAAAAAGGGCCCAGATAGAGAAATCTGGGATGTTTACTTGAATATCTCATACTTTTGTGGTTTTGAGACTTCGTCCTATTATTATCACACTTGTTTTGCCTTGTTAGTGCCTCTTAGAACGCACTTCAATTTTTTTTTCCCCTTATATCAGAGTTCCTCTCTACAAAGCACAGAAAAGTGCATTTTTTCAAAGATGTAGAGCGTTCTATTTTAAAAATTCCAAACATCTCAGGAACTTTTATTGCTAACTTATCTTCAATCCGTGTCATTTGCTTTATAATTAAACTTATTCTTCTTATGGATTGTGCTGTTTGTGGTCATTTTCTGCTAGAATCTCCCTAATAAGTTCTTTACTTATATTTACATGCAATCTGTTGATCTGCTTTTCAGACTTGTTGCCTTGCACGGCTAAACACTATATAGCTTTTTGTCATTTTGATTTTTTTTTAATAACCTTCTATGGTGGTTGGATTTTGTTCCAACCTGTGTACACAACATTGCTGCCACACACTTCCATCTGCCTGCTAAGAAAAAATGCTAATTCTTGAGATTTGCTCTCTGTCTCATTCTTTGCCAGAGGAGAGTTTAGTTTCGAAAGGATGAATAGGATGAATTACCTATTTATGTTAGGAGACATTGATAAAGAACTACACCTTTTCCTGGGGGCAGAGAATGGTAATGCTTGTGGAAATCTTCATGTGTTTTCACTTTTAAATCACAGAAGTGCTCCTGAGAATCTCTCACTGTAGCGTAGATTAGATTTTTCTGTTTTGTTTTGGATGGAAAGTTCCACTGTGCCTCATTTGGATTTGAGATCTTACTGTAGATCTTTCACTAGAGCTTAAATCAAGCTATGAGATATTATTGTCAGTACTACTGACTGACTCAAAGATAAGGACCCCGATAATTTTACAAACTATTTGATTATTTAATCAAATAAAATAGAAAAATGAGTTGAAATTTCTTGATGGGACGTTTAGGAAGATTAATCCTGTCACAGTTTCATTTAAAAAACTGTCTCATTTCTGATGGAACTTTCTACAAACATTCATGTTGGCTAGGTAATACTCTCAATGTGAAGACCAGTTCTAGTAGCTTGAGACTGAAAAGTAGTGTACATCTTTCTGCTTTAATGAATGCTCTTTCACTTCTAGCTGAGGTTCTTTCTGAGACCCCCAGACAGCAGGATGAGAAAACTGATGTACTTTAACTACTTTTATAGAAAATTTGAAATCCACCATTATTTTAAAGGCAGCTCTCAAAAGAACATTGGTAGAAAACAATTGCAGCTTAAGTTGTTGTTTTTCCCAGAAAATCTCAACAACCTAATTAATCAACCAACTTTATTTTTCTTCTTCTTCCCCTTCCCCCCCCTCCCCCTCCTACAAGGGCGTTATTGCAATCATTTATGTTAAACTTCTGTGATTTTTATGGGTAATGGGAATCCATGAACATCCTGGTACCATATTAAATCAGAGGAGGGAAAAGACTAGAATGAAGAGAAGACTTTTTTACTAGAAGAGTTGCTATACAATGACAGAAATTACCTTTTTGTATAGTCCCCATCCTTGGAGTCATTCAAAACCCATCTGGACACAGTCCTGGGCAACTGCCTCTATGTGTCTTTGCTCTGAGCAAAAGGGTAGGACTAGATGATCTCTGGTAGTGTCTGCTTGCCTGTACTACTGTCATCCCTATTGATTACACTGTTATTCACAACAGCCCATCAGCCTTTCTCATAAGGGCACATAAATCTATTTCATTTTATGGCATCTCTTAATGGCATTAGTTTCATTTTCTCATTAATTCAAATTAATTAATTAATTTCATTTAAATATAAGGCATTACAGTCCTGTAGGTGGAGGAGGCAATAGTGCTAGACATTTAGTCCATCTCTCTTCCATTTTAAAATGGTGTAATTTAATGGTACTAGTCCAATGTCTGACAGTAGTGTCAGTCCTATATTCTAATGTTAAGGACATGCTAAGATGGAATCTTCATCTGCATATCTCTGATTTAGAGAAATGCATGGACTTTGCTGTTAAAATACTTTGTGCTCTGTTCCCTTTTTACCTTGCATAACAAATGCTATAGAAGGATGCTCATCACTTAAGCACTTAGTAATCCTCTCCCTCGCAGTAGGAAATCCCTGTGACTGGCAAGATAGCATCAGTGGAAGAGAAGAGCTGCAAGGGTGAGTTTAGAGAGCGGCTCCTTTTGGATTTCAGGTGCTGGGATAGTGTATCTGTTTTTGTCTAGGCCACAGTTCACTTTTGCCTTTGTGCTGAATAGCTGGGCAATCCTGTGCTGAGATATTTGAGGTCAAAGGTGTCTTCAAAATTTTTCATTAAAAAAAATCTGTCTGAAGCATACAAATATACAACAGTCTGAGTTCCAGCTGCATTTCCCTAGCTACCATAGATCATATCTATTCAGGGCTTTATATGGCACATACAGATATTTGGGACTTAATAAAATTATTCAGACAAATATATCATTTCATTAGGAATACAGCCTCTCAACACTGCTTAGATTTTACCCATAACATCCTCTACAGAAAGTCCTGAGTTTGTATTTCATGTTATGTTTGCTGTACAAGAAGTAGCTCCAGACACAAAACCTCATTAGCATAGCAGAGTGATCAGGTTGTTAAACTCTGCTAAAAATCTGTGTGATTGTGTTAATAAATGAATTCTGGATCATGTCTGTTTAGGAAGGCTGTGCAAACTGATCCTGATGCTTGTAGTGGGGTTTATTCCTTTTTTATCAATCTTCTGGATGTTGCACCTCTGTTGAGCAGTGGTAACGTTTTTGTAGTAAGCCTAGAATGTTTTTCAGACATTGGGAGTATTTCTTGTGTATATTGTTTTATACATATTTTAAGCACTATATAAACGATATACTCTGGAGATAGTTTTCACTTTTTTAGTGGCACTTCTTTGGAAAGCGCATTTCATTGTCATTAATTGCAGCTATAAATACAGTGGCAGAGAAGCAGCGAGAGACGAGAGTGATGTTTCCTGTTGTGATCTTTGAGACAGGATAGATGAATGAGTCATTCATGCAAGCAGCAGAGCTGATCGTGGGGGTTTCAAGGAAAATATTAAATTCTGTCGCTGTGATCTTCTCAGGTCCATGACCCCATGGGTGACAACCTCAGGCTGCCTGGGCCTGCTGCTGTGCCTGCTGGCTCCTTCCCCTTTGCAGCCCCTGAAATGCCAACTACTGCTGTGCGAGGCGGCCAGTCCAGTGTCTCCAGCAGTGACTGAGATGCACAAAGTCTCATTGCCGGGCACTGCTTCTCTGGGGAAAGCAGCAAGGGCTGACTGACTTGTCTAATTAATGCTCCATTTCTGTAATTGCATGCGTGCGTATTGCAAGAGTTTTGACGTGTTTTGCATACTACTGATTCCATAGTATCTGGGGTTGCTGCTGATTTGCAGCTGATGTCTCCACTGCTCTTTTTCCTCTCACAACTGAGTATCAGTTCCCGCCTGTGTCTGATCCACAATTACCGCCCCCTGTAACTTATGCCTCCCACTTCTTCTCACAGAAAAAAAGTGAGTTCTGCTGGTTACTCTCCTTATTCCTTCCCACTCCCTTGGCACCAAACCTCAATGCCTATCCCCCTCCAAGAGGGAGAAAATGAAAATAGCAATAAAATTACTAATTCTTCAGCAGCAGCCTCTTATTTGCTGCTCTCAGGGTTCTGCCATAACTCAGGATCCTGGGGGGAAGGGTTAAAGCCCAAGCAGCTGCTGGGATCTTACATCTTCCTACATGGGAATTTAATAGCGCAGATTTTCAGTCGCAGAGAACTACTCAGAGGAGGTCTGAACATAATTTTCTTATCCATTATATTAACAGAGAAGAGCCAATCCGCTTTTTTAATGAAATAAATGCTGTTCAATTCATTACTACTTGCTAAAAAGGAAGGCCTTTATTGACTTGAAAACATTTCTGCAGAATTAATTGCTTTTTATTGTTTTTATTAGACTGAATAATTTTGAGTACTTTTCTCCAAAACAGCAATAAAAATAAATCCTACATTCATGCTGTGTTTAAAGCAATTTTGACAGATTTAAACTCACAGTACTGAGCCTACTTTGTTTCTCTAATCAGACATTTATGAGAAGCGTGGAATGCTCCATCTAAGCCTCATTTCCAGCTAAAATCAGGTATGACGGAGCTTGCCAAACTCATTGTGTTCAATTTGCTTGGAAGCAATTGTTGTTGGGCTTTTTTCTTATTTGCTAAACAGAACTCTGACACTTCCTGGAAAAGGGTTGGAATGAATTTTTAATAGTCTTTAAAAATCCACGCTAGCAGACATGGCTTTAGTATTAATTCATGCAGTACTAAAATCAGAGATGGCACCCTAGTGCTGGAATAAAGTTTCCCACACTGGGATTTACCTCCTGTCTGCTCTCTTACATTGTTTTAATTCTTCTTTGTGAAAGCCCAGAACAACAAAGGTCACTTCACACTTGCACAAAGCTGCCTGGTTGGTCTCCAGCACTTGCTGTGGAAATGCAGCTCAACACTGAGGCTCCAGGAGCAGGGCTGGATCTTCCTGCTGTCGTAGGATGCACCTGTGGTCAGGATTCAACAGCAGCCACAAGTGCCTTCTGCCTTGAGCAAGGCCAGCATCAAGGCTGGTGGAATGATTGGTGCCAAGCTCCTCTCAGCCACTACTGCATGAAAACTAAATCTGTAGGTTCCTACAGGGGTGGGAGAGCTTTCACAATAGCATGAGAGCTCCTGTCAGCTGCTAAAAATATCTTGCAACTGTAAGAGGTAGTTTTCTCCATGTTGTCTTCCTCCATCTTGAGATACTCTTTGTAGAATTTTCCTTCTGGCAAGGAATAGAGATCTTTGTTTTCCCCTAACATCACTTTGCACACTGACTGTTTCTCTTGGGTTCTATCATCCTGCTCCCTGCAAACAAGGAGCTGGGCTGCCAGTGATTTGGCTCAAATGAGATTGTACCTTGTAGAATCAGCGTTGAAACTTAGAAGATGCAATCATATACTTTTATCCCTGATATCTTTTCTAATTATAAAGTAAATATATAGGAACAGTTGTTTTTACTGAAGAAAGCTTGATCGAATACCCAAGTGGAAACACTTTTTTCCAGGTCAGTACACACTTTCCAGCTGTGCCACCATGCCTCCCCCCTGCTATGTCACCATTCAGTCCTTATGAGCTATGGTACTTCAAGCATTATAGAATGCTGCTATGGAAAAGGAGAGGTGGCCACAGCAGTAACACCAAAACTGTTCCTAGGCAATAAAGTTCAACTGGCAAAGTTTTGAACAATGGTGGTGCAGGAAGTAGTATTTATTTCCCTAGACTGAGCAGTCTGTATAATAACATGTATTACATTTTCCATAGAGAAGGACGTTTTGATCTGGACAGGGGTTAAATTGCTTTGAGAAGAAAACATAGTTTTTTTCTTTCTTCACACCATTGTTTGTGCTAGCTGTTGTCCTTAGTTCTCTCTTAATGTCACTTCTATTCAGACTTGGGATCTTTTATTTTCTGTAACCTGTTAGATTACACATTTTACATATACATGTTCTAGAACAAGCTTACCAAAATGTTTCAAGTCACTGTAATTCTCTTCTCTTTATGTCCCATTTTCCTTCACTTTGGCAACTTAGTTAAGTTTTCCTACTCCTACTCTTAATAGCAAGAGCAATAAACTCCTAGCAATATCTCCCACCTTTTAACTCAGATGGAATCTCCACTGTGTTTGTATTCTAGACTTTGTTAGTGGCTGTTTTATCAGTGTGCTTTTGTTATGGATTCAAAGTAATCAAATAGGCTTTTATAGGTTTATTTCACAAGCTTACACTATCAGGAGACCTAAGTTCTTTATTCCTTCTCCACTGGAGTAGCTGTGATCCTAAGGTGCTGAGAACAGCCCTTAAATAGCTGGAGTAGAAGAGCCTCATCTACCTTCAGATTTCTGTAATAGTGACTACTGTTTCTGTGAACACTATTTTCCATGTATTTTTTGGAGAGGAAAAGGTTGTTTTAACCTGCTGTTTATGGGACCTGTTTAGTCATTTATTTCAGAATGAGATGAAGTCTGCTGTAAAATTTTCAGTTTATCTATGAACTCAAGAGTGCTTGGATGCCTTGAGATACAGAAATAAGTGATGCATAATCCCGTCCTTTACAGCCACATCTTCCTTTGGCATTTTTGTTCACCACAGTCCATATTTATTAATATTTCATATATATGTAAATAAATACAAACAAATATTTTAATACATACTATCCACAAAAGTATTAACACACTTGGGTACTTGAAGAGGATTCAGTAGGCTGTGTCTTGATTATTTCCTCTCTGAGTACTGACAAGAATGTAAGATGTAACATGCTTTACATGGGTTTTAGAGTCCAAACTATCTGAGGGGAGAAAAGACAGAAAAATTGCTACAGCGGTTGGCTTTGATGTATTCTTTCTGTATCCAGGAAGGTAAAACTACTCACTCTAATGCCTAGGTTCAGATCTCTTTTCTTAGCTGCTCTTTAGCTTAGCTTACATATTTTGCTATAAACTACTGCAGTGAACATTGTTTTTTTTTCCTTGAAAACATTGCTTTTTCAGTTGACAGTTACATTTTAATAAAATTTTCAGTATTTAATAAAGCAATTGGTCTGAGAAAGCACTCTTTGCATTGTCATATATGCTTTTGTGATGACCAAGGATGCTGAAAAAGTAGTATTTTGCATAATATCTAAACTTATTTCCAAAATAGAAGGGGATAGATGTTTTCAATTTAGCACAGAATTCCCTACAATACTTTTAGGCTTTACCGTCTTAACATTTTAATCAGTTGTAAAAGATCCTCTTACTCCAATTTATATAAGAGACTTCAGCTTTTCTATTTTTGCTTCATTTGACTTCGAAATGTTTCAAAGATTTTTAAAAAGTAGCATTTTCTTTTTCTTATTTTTATAATAGATTTTTCGATGTATAATGTTTTTTTACATTCTCCCTTTTTAAACAGTA
This sequence comes from Phasianus colchicus, assembly GCF_987193195.1. Lineage (NCBI taxonomy): Eukaryota > Metazoa > Chordata > Aves > Galliformes > Phasianidae > Phasianus > Phasianus colchicus. The sequence continues at coordinate 144,525,511 of NC_143436.1, read as the reverse complement.
ACTTTTAAAGAAGTAATAGATTAGTTATATCCTTAAAACAAAACAGACTCAATATGTAATATCAAACATACTACTAGCACCTTATTTGACCTTGTCTTCACAAAACTCTCTTGTTGAAACTTTGAAGGGACCCATAACGTCTCATTTGGTCATGACCCCAACCTTGTCAGAACCCAAAGTGTTTAGACAATGCTCTCAAACATATGGTCTGATTTTTGGGTGGTCCAATGTAGCCAGGAGTTGGACTCGATAATCTTTATGGGTCCCTTCCAACTCAGGACACTTTATGCTTCAATGATTTTATGCGTTTTCAATACTCAATCTGCTGAAGGGCTTGTCATGTTTTCTGGGGAATGCTGAACTCTTTCTTCTCCCTTCCTCTTTACAGAGAGGAATTAAAGGAGGAATTGCAAGTGACAAAAGCCTTCCTTAGCACTATCAAAAGTTTATATTGTGCAGTAGTATAGCATTCCCCTGTCTGACTTGACAAATACTTTCTTGGTGCTTTGTTCCCATTCATTTTCAAGTGTCTCTTGTTCATTAGCGGCATTTCCTCCTCTCCTGTCCAGTGGGTGGTGACTGGGGCTCCTCCACACTCTTTCTAGCTGACAGCTGGATTCAGTAGATTGTCTTTATGATAGCAAACTTGGAACAGTTCCACCCAAAGCAGAAATCATGGCAGAAGCATACATCTTAGTTAGTGACTACAACCCTTCAAGAAATTCTGGGTGTACTGTGAGCTGTAAAGCTGATTTCTTGCTCTAAGAACTAGCATCAATATTAACATATAAGTGAATGTTTTAGGCTTAGACTTTTTTCATCAGTTGCTTGTGTTTGCCAAATTAAATAAAACAAAATGAAATACATTAGTTACTGTTGTATTTGTTAGGAAGGCTTGGAGGCTGATTACATTTCCACTAAGGTAGATACTGCAGAAAGAGTGCAGCCTCACTGACAGGCTTTAATTGCTTGTTGCATGTGTTTCAACTAGCTTGAAAACTTCTAACTGCCTTTAAATGCTGGGGTTTGCCCATGTTTCCAAAAGGGAGGCGATTGTAAGTATGTGAAGCTCATAATTACACTTGTTCTCTCTAACCCAGTTTTAACAGACAGTGCCCTGCCCTTGTCTAATCACAGGCCAATATCAAGGCAGATGAGGTACTGAAGGGCATAGTTTTCAAGAACTGCAGTGTGATAGGTAATGTGCCTAGTTAGTCTTCTTTGATAATTCTAGGCTAACTGTTTTGTTATTCCATGTACTCTTCCTGAAATACCAGGACTCAGGAAAACCTGCAATGAAGAATTTACTCCTAATACTTAAAATCAGGGAGAGGAAAAATGGAAGACTGGAAGGTTTTCTACTGATAAAGTTTGTATTTAAAAGGATGTTAAAATATTGCCTTTAATTCCCTCATTATAGATTGCATATTTTTCTCTAAGCAAATCTTTTTGGGCACTGGGATGAAGTGTTATTTCCACAGATTTCATTATTACACTTAGGGCAAAGATATTCAGAGCCAGAAGGCAGTGTCTTTAGAGCAGATAAAATGGATAGCCTTGTAACAAAAGGCTAGTGCACAATCTGGCCGGCTGGCAACAAAAGGGACAAATTTGTTTACGAGTGGTAGGCAAGAGCATTTTGACTTGGAACAACTTGGTAGATGATGCAGTTGCTAGGTAATGTCTTTCATTTCTAGAAAACGTCTTGAGGTGAAAGCTAATCAATAAGGTAGATACAGTGTGATGTCATTTGTTGCCATGGTTTCTGAACTTAGCAGTCTGTTATCTGCAAATAATATTGATGGTTGCTATGCAGTTGAATCTCTTCATATTGTTGTTTTGCGATTATACAGCTCTTTAATCTTGGCTAAAGCTTCAAAGAACAGCGTGTCTAGGAGTTTAAACACTATAATAGATAGGCTTGTATTACAACCCTAAAATATCTTGAAATTTACTATCTAATAAACAACAGGCATCAGCAGGAAGTGAACAAGGTTAACATTTTGGTGATTAAACTTCCACAAAGCAGTTGACATTTTCTAGTAAATTAATCTGTAAATTAAATATCTCTGTGGAATTAGTGCTATGACTCATTACACGGCAGATCATGTAAAAAGGAGGTAAGCAGTCAGTCCTCTGGACGATAAGGCAGTCAAATGTCTAAAGCTACAGATGGCTCAAAAGCCATCACAGCTTCTTGAACAATGTTCTTATGTTTCATATATCTTTTACCATTAGGCTGTGGATCTTCATTAAGTTTGGAGTTTGCTAGGAAACATTTTATAGCAACTTATGTGAATTATCAGACAATTGGGCAGGCTGAAAGGAAAATGAGCCCTATTTTTCCTGATTGTTGCCAAGGTAAAGGAAAAGCATTTTCAAGCCAGGTCCTCTAAATCAAATGCAATATTTTACTTTTCTTTTTCTGTAGAGATGTTAGTTTTAGTGGAATGCTGTGTCCTTTACTTGATTTATTGGCATCGTTTTACAATAGTTTTTTTGATAGTTTGAGTTATTGAAAGCATTTTACAGAGAAAGAGTGAACAGATGAAAAAGCAGAGATCAGTAGTACAAGCTACAGAGCATGATCTAAAAGCCGAAGTGATTTGTAGAAGGAGAAAATGCATAGTACCCATTGGTAAAGCATTTTTAAGGAAAGGATAGTCCACTGGACTATGTGGAAAGAGAAGAAAATTGACTGAAAAGCAGAAAAGAAAGTGTTCGATGGAGGAAAGGAACTAATTTATTGGAGAGAGAAGAATGAGGGGAAGGAAGGATAGGAAAAATCAGGTTAAATTTTGCTGAATATTACATCTTTGAAGTGACATTTGCCATACTGTTCCCCCCCCCAACTAATTCCTCCTCCTCTTCCATCTCCACTATCTTAACAACACATTTCTTTAGAAAGTGATTTGCCACCTTCTATCTTGTCTTCTTCACGCATCTCTCCACTGTGTGGTGACATTGACTATCACATTTCTTTCAAACATAGAAGTAATTGCCTTCATAATCCTACTCGTCCCCTTAATATAGGGAGTGAATTGTCAAGGGCAGGAGAGCAAAGAAAGATGTCACCAGGAGAAGCAAGGCATTTGTTCTAAAATCCTGCTCATGCAAAGTGGGCAGAAGTGTTGTGAATGACTCCTCTCCTGGATCTCCACTAGAAATTCCCTGTTGGCAGTACAGGAACACAATAGCAGCCTTCAGGAGGTGTCCTCAAAGCACTTCTAAGGAGAAGAGGCAGATGGAGGAGACATGCTTCTTGATGATGATAACAGATGTCAACAAGTTAACATTCTGAAAAGGAACCTAGCAGCACAGCAGTGCTTCTTTCTGTAATGTTTAAAGAGAGAGAGGAAGAAGGATAAAATAAAAAGCAAATCAACTTGAAAAAGAAGAAACAAATCAGCAGGGCTGATCAGCTAGAGCTGTAAAAGACTATCTGATGCTAAATCTGTAAAGTGCTGCTGCTGAGTGGATTTGTCTAAAGAAGTATTCACTATTAGGCTGTCACAAAGGAAGAGCATTTACTTCAGATGCCATATGCTAACTGTGCAATTAGCTTTCTAGTTATACATACTGCCTGTACTAAAGCAGGGGGCAAGCCTCAGCCATTTGCAATTGCTAGTTTGTAATGCTTCCTTTTGCAGTCCTGGATATTCAGTTGTTTACACTGCCATGAAGCTTTTGTTGTTTGGGATAAAATGCTTCTGTTCTTTTATTTCCTCAGAGTATTTGTCTTAGAGATATTTCTTCCTGCGTGTTTCCTTTCTCCATAAGGAAAATTAAAATGTCGACCTTTTTTTAGTACACTTTCACATAATAAAGTAGCTCAATTTTAAAAAGATTACACGATAAAACATTTTCTGTCTTACAAAGAAAGAATAAATTCAACACACCACATATTTTATGACATGAGGTACAGGCTGGTACTTTGTACCAGTGAACAGTCTCTTAAAACATGCATGTGGTAGTGGAATGACTGTGGCAGTTTATGAATTTTTGCAAATCACGATCCCAATAGTTACTGAAGGAAAATGAATGTAGGTGAAATGCAGACAAGGAACTTTAAATAATCTTTTCTAATGGAAAAGGTAATAAAACCTGTATACAGAGAAGACTCAGAGTCACCATTACACTCTGTATAGTACCTCTTGCATAGCAAATGCACTGTTCCCAGCACTTATGTAGTGGGACTCTGATGTTTCACATAGAAGTGAATGGCCCAGTGTTACTAAGCTCAGTTTTGGAGTAGGTTTTCCAAGCGTGTTTCATCCCTTCAGATAAAAATAAGGGCCAGCATTTAGTGAAAGAATCCTGGCCTTGGAGGCTGCATGTAAGGGGAGATAATGTAGTCTGGAACAAGAACACACCAGTTGTAGATACAAGACTTCTAAAAGTGTGTTGCAGCAATGTGATGTAGTTATTTTACTCTGTTTGCTTCAGACCCTTGAACAGTGCTGAATGCAATGATCAGTGCTGATGCAATTTTAGTAGTTGAAAACTGGCTATTGAGGCAAAGGAAAATCTCAGATTGTGCTGCTAATAGTTCACTTCAGTGTTCCGAATTCATAGCGTGAAAAGTACTTCACAAATACCAAGTCTGGAAACTTGACTTTGGATTTATTAAAGCAATTTTCATTTTATTATATGTCTGCATGATTCAGCTGAGCTCATCTCTGGAGCTTTTATAACTTTAGCTGAGGTCTTGGGTCAGTCATGCTGCAAATAACCTCTTTTTATGAGTAGATGTGAGACATGTGTTTGTTTTTCTGTCTACTGATTTAGAAACAGAGTTAGTTCCCTACCCAAATCTGAACAAGTAGTTCTTACAATAGTTGCAGCACAGTTTTTCTTGTCTATAAGAAATCAAATGTACATTTTACTGACTCAAATGATTCAGTGATTTACTGCAGAAAGAAAGTACTTGTTGTGTGAAAATTGTTTGTTCATGTAAATGTTGAATCCTTTTTGCAAGATGTTGCATCAAAATTATGGTAGCCCACCTAGCTGTTTTGTCACAATTTGTCAGATATGAGCATTTGAGACAAACAGAATTGTACTAAGTTATCTTTTTTAGAAGAAGAAAACTTCCACCTCCCCACGCCCTTCCCCCCTCCTCCCCCAATATTACCACAGAATTGCAGGTGATGCTCAAATGTAACCTGTAGAGCATTGCTCCTGCCTGTCCAAAATCCTTGCCAGAAATAATCCCCAAGTTTTTATACTTTGTGCGAATTCAATGTTTGAACAGGCTGTAAGGATACTTCTCAACATATTAAAGACATTTCTAAATGTGTCCTTTATCTGGTACCTTAGAAATAATTGTTTAGGTCCAGGAATTATCAACATTTTAAAAGCTGTGGATACCTTCAGGTATAAGGCAGTGCTATTTTTTCCAGGCAGAACAATATTTTTATTCAAACAGTTATTTTTGTTTATGAAAAGCCATTCAAGGTGTGAGAAGCCATTGCAAGACACTTGGGGAATTGGAGATGCCAATGTGTCCATTGTTTTCAACTGGAGTTTATACATTTCTCAACATTGTATAAACTCACCCAAATTAAACTTGCTCTTAATACTTCAGACTGAGTAGGCACTACAAGATTTTCCACCTAATTTTTGTCACGTGCTGCATATTTTTACTCATTCATTCTCTTTACCAATCTCTTTTGCCTCCCTTCCTTTTCTTTTACCAAAGCTGCAACATCCTATGTATTACCTCCTTAAGTCAATTCTGCTTTCCTCTACCCAGCATGTCCCTCAACACGGATTAATCTGTACAAATCTCCTCATCTCCCATCACTGGTTTGCCATTTCTGAACATTATTTCAGATCATCTGCTCCCATCCAGCATGAAGTGAGTTCTGGCAGCAGAAAGACACAGAAGCTTTGCTGAATGTTCTCATTGACTGAGATAGCTTGATAGCAAAGTAATTGCAATTTTTGATAGGAAACGTTTTCAGACGTTAAACCTAGAACAGCCAAAGGGCAGAAAAGTTCTTCCTGAAAGCACATTCCCTTCTGTTTATCACTGATGTGAAACAGCACCCTTCCCATGTGCCGATGAACCTGATTGGCTTTTACTGCAATCTCAGCTTGGGCTGAAAGATAGTGTTGTGGTTTCGTACCGTATTCCTTACACTTATAAAAACAAAACAAAAAAGCAACCTGAGCAAAAAATCCAAACAATTTATTTTCAGTGAGATTAAAAATCATCACTGCGTACAGGAAAATCGTTTATATTTAATAGTTATGTGCAGGAAAGGACAGTGAAATATATTTTATTGTATTCGTATATTATATTTTAATGTTGAAAGCTAAGCTATCGCTCTGTCTTCCTGATATTTTTGCTGTCAGTAACAGGGTAAAGATGTTTTATTACACAAATTACATACTTATAACACAGTGTTTTAAAATGTAAATTACCTGTATAAAAGAGAATGTTGTTCAGTCCGTATAGGAAAACTGCCAATTGGTTTGAATGCAAGCAGCTAATGGTCATAGCAGTTTGCATGGCAAAAGATGTAATCTTCAAGTCTGGGCACCATATACTTTAGCAATGTTTTCAGAAATGCTGGGCAAAAAAAACCCCAACAAAACAAAACACAAAAACAATGATAGGAAATGGTGGGTAAAATCAAAAGCTAAGCAGTTACAGCCCATTTTTTTTTTGTTTTTTAAATTCCAGAGTAAGTTATCTAACACACTTAAGTGTTTTAATGAGATATGGCAGTCTAATTCCCTTTAGAAACAAAGGAAACCCTGAGCCAGTCTTTTTTCAGTCTTCAATAACAACTGTAGGTAATAAATTAATACTTTTATTGACATCAGTGGGAGAAAAGAGTGCAGGTAAATATGGAGACTGTAGACAAATAAATGTCTCATAGAATTATTCTATTTTTAGAATCCTGAATTGTAATAAGCATAGTTTTTTGATGCTAATAGTTAGCATAACATCCTTCAGAAACCTTCCTTCTTCTGAAGTCATCAGATAACGACATTTACTGCCCCTGATGAGCGAGGAGAAACACTTGCTCTTAGATGTCAGATGTAAAGATGTGTCTCTTTACTATTAAGGCATAGCTCTGGCTCTGCTAGTTGAATAGATGCCAAATACTATAGTCCTCGTGTATTTAATTGTTTCTGTATGCCTCGGAATTTAAAGAGAATTTAGGATGTGTTTGGCAGTAGCTCTCCCTCTATAATCAGGTTGCTATGGGAAACCTATTATTCCAGGAAAAGAAAGGGTATGTTTAGTGAAGTGCTGATCCCTCTTCAAGTATAATGTGAGCTTCAAATTACTTTTGAACAACTGAATTTCTATAGTAAGTGTTTTATCATAGTAACTAAGAGAATAATGGTACGGAATAAGGTGTGGCTTCTGCTAATTCTATAGCAACACATTTGATGAAGTAGAAGTATGATTGGAGCAGGCTTACTCTGAATCAAACATCTTATCCTGCTTTTCCTGGGGAAGAAAATGAAATCTATTGTTCCCGAATGTTAATAACTATTGCATTTACCTATACGGTGATAAATAAAGTCTTTGGAATTTATATTTACTCCATCCTGTGTAGTTAGTTGTTCAGAAATAAAATGGATTTTTATCCTTTGTTAAATTACCTCCACAGAGTGAGCCCACCTGATATAACCTAATGAAAACTGCAGTGCTTTTAAAGGTAAAATATGCTTTTTAAGTCACTTCAAAGTTACAGTTATTTACTGCCACCACTAAATCCCCTTGTCATGTTTCCAGTGCTGATTTTGCCACATTTAGAAAGAGAAGGAATGATGAAGTAATAATCTGACTGCCACTTTCAGCAGTTACCAAGCTGCTATGGATGTATCTTTGAGTATTTCAAAAGAAACAGCTCAGAGAAATCCTTTTCCAGAGCACTGACTGAATAAAGTTTCTGTCTGTTTTCAAGACACATCTGCATTTAGATCAGATGATGTAAAGCAGACACTGGGCTTAGCGGGGATCTAGCCAAAAGCAAACGTGAGGAACAGATATAAAAAAAAGTGAGGTGTTTGAATGTTGGTGTTTCATTCATTAGCTAGGATGACAAGAATAAGAAGATCAAAACTCCCTTTCTGCTTGATTTTGCAAAGCCAAGCTGAGCTTGCATTTCTTAAATGCAAAAAACACCCTGTCTGCTTGAAGATGGGATATTCCTCAGTCTTTCCCTGATAGAACTGTTTCACATGAACTAAAATAAATATCAATTGCAGCAAGGACTGTGAGGAACTGTTTCCATTCCTAACACTAGGCTCTCAAGTCATTCTTGCATATTAATTTACACATTCCAGGAGGCATTTCTTAATTACAGAATGTGCGAGAGCCTCATTACAGAACCTTCCTTTGCTTATCCCTCTGGAAGATTTTCCACCTCTACTGAATTCTCTTTTCAAAGCAACTTGTTCAAATGGATTTTACTGTCCTTCAAGCATCCTCCTTACTATATTGTTAACTGGCCTGCTAGTCTTAAAGATGGTTCTTTTGTATATTTTCATAGATTTTCCACAACAGGTAGGTCCTGTTCATCTGGTAGGTACCTATCTACCTAAGGGTGATTGCCTCTGCATTGGGAAACTGGGTTATGTGGTGGTGAAGAAGCTGGTATGTCTTGGATGGATGATAGAAAGAAACTGTGAAATCACCAAAATGTAACCAGGTAGACACATTAAAAGTCTTTAAAGTGTTTTTTTTGTTTGTTTGTTTGTTTGTTTGTTTGCTAAGGGTTCATTTTATACCAGTTACAAATGCTTTCCTTGTTAAATAATTATGGATTAGAGAAGGTGTGCAAATAACATCAATGATTCTGCATCAATCATATCTTAGATGTTGTCAAGATTATCAAATACAACTTCTCATGATTTGGTGAATGAAATTTCTTTTATGATTCTATCTGCAACTAATATCCTCATACAATTGCCCATGCAATGTAGTTTTAAAATAATATATTTTATAAAGATATCATGAGTTATTTGCTGCTAACTCTTTCTTATCTTTTAAAAAAATTACTGTACTTTAAGATGATCATAAGCATGATTCTAGATTGACTCCTGACACATAGAATTTCCATTCAAATGTGCAATGAACATTGGTGCATGGAAAGCTGAAGAGCAAAGCAGCAATAAAATAAGTGGGAAACGCTGTCCAGAATTGACAAGATCCATCCAACTTCAGTTTATTTAGATTGATTTTGTTGAAAAACAAATCTAAGAAATTTGAGTTAAAAGCTGAAAATGATCTGGTTGAATGTTGACGTAAAAGGTCTTATTGTCATGAAACTTACAGTTTGGAAAGCCCCACTAAGATTCTCCTTAAATCCTTTTCTCATCATGATGTTTTTAAAAAAATAGATAGTTATATATAACTATGCAGACAAATTCTTAGAAGTTAGAGAATCGGTGTTATCTGAACTGAGAGCTTTGCTGGGTCTGTTCACTCCTTAAGCCCTGTGGAGTTTTTCTATGATGCAGTTGATGGAAGGCTGTGACAGAGATTATGCTTTCTACTTCTGTGTCCTGAGGTCTAGATCTCATTTTGTTTGTTTTCCAAATGCCAAAGAGAGAATTTAAGGAGTTATGATTTTACATGAATGAAGAAGATAGCATCTTAGACCGTCCAGTGCATAAATGATTTAATTCTAATTTAATTTCTTTCAGAGTTTCTGAGATTTGTGCTAAATATTTTAGATCAATTACAGAGGTTAATTATGCAGTTAAACATGTGCCATAGCTCTCTTATGCAAAACTGATGTATGATGAAGATACAATGCCAATGATTGTCTATTATTGCTGTTTCCATCAGGACATAAAAGCAATACATTTTACTTCTTGTTGCCATGGAGAAAGGATAATTTTGTGGTTTTTTTCTAATAGAATTTATGTGCATACTTAATAATTAATGCAGAGTGACATGTCTTTGAGAGGTAGAGTGTAGAATAAGTTCATTATATCATTTAATTTATTTTACTGAAATTTTACTTACACAAATATTTTCTTCTTACAGGAAAATGTGAATGTGGCCAATGCACTTGTTTCCCTCCAGGAGACAACAGAGTCTACGGAAAAAACTGTGAATGTGATGATCGGCAGTGTGAAAGTGTGGATGGCAATGTCTGTGGGGGTATGCATTCCCTTAATATAATATAAATAATATAAATAATATAAATCTTGGCCATTTATAATCTTCTATTTCCCCTGATTATATAACATAAGTCTATAAGTATTGTAACATAAATAATGTTATTTAAATGAAACTTGAAAAATTAAGTAATCTTACCTTTGCTCTTTGTGTATTTGACTTACTGAGAACATTGTATATTTTACTTTATGTTAATAATGACCACCAATACATTTGAATATTTTGTATTCCGTAACAGTGATATTTCTATCTTCTTAGAAAGTAGAACACATTTTGAAATAATCTAAATGCTTGGTATACATTGGAATCATACTTGTACATTCAGATGGTTTATTTTAGTGTTGACAATGAAAACCTCACTTCTTGGTTTTGCAGTGGTGAATGTTGGCATTAAGAAATAAGATTTAGATATATGTAAATACATACATAAAATATAGTATTTAAAAACATGGTAATCGTATTTGTCCCAAATGCTCTCTTTCTATATTTTATTGGCTTTCTAATAATATTCTTAACATTACAATAGAAAACTATATGAATCATAACATATTTTATTATAACTCTTATTTCTATATAAAAGAAAGAAACAAACAAACCATACTGCTTCATAATCTTTGTGCACACAAAATTTCTAACTACAGGGAATCTTTCTTCCAAGCAGAATGGAAAATTTGAGTTAAAATCTCTACCCAACAATAAAAATAGTACGTAACATCAGGATAATTCAATAATATGAATATGTAGAAAGATAATAATTGGAAATTTAATTTTATTTAAAAGATATGAAAGCAGATAAAAGCACTGAAATGGGATGGATAGATTGTAAGCTAAATAGCTGGAAACCAAAATTCATCATCTTCCATGATTAAAAATATCCATTCCACTTATTCATATTTTACATTATTCAGAGACAATGCTAATACTGCTAATTGAATCGCACATTTTGGAAATCATAGGCAAAATTTCCATTGTCCATTATTAGTTATAGTGATAATTTTAACTTTCATTTTTGGCTAGAGGACCTCACTCTGAAATGATAATCAGCTCAACACTGTCTATTTTCACTCTGCAAGAAACATTCTAATTCACACTGTTATCTAAATAAACTCTTCCCTTAAGTCTAAACAGCATTGTCCATGCCAATGGCAGAAAATAACTAATTCAGTTTAAGGGTGTTTTTTTTTTTTTTTTTTCCCCTAATTTTGAAACAATGAATAGAAAGGAAAATCAGTTCCTGAAATTATGAATCAGAAGTAGACTTAAGCTCCACTCCTTCACTTTTACTCAAGCTGATAGTTTAATCGGTAATTGTTCTCTTCAAATGAGAAGGAATTGTATAGAAAAAAAGCAACTGAAATTCCAATGTCCAGCTTTAATTGCAGTGCACAGCATGTGTTTTCAGAATTTCAGAAGGCCAAGCCTATGATTTTGGTGTTCTAGGGAGCTGAGCTTGTTCTTAATTTTTTCCCTGCAAACTGTAAATAAGCACTGCATCAGCACTGTATCAGGAGTCTTGTCACCCTGATCTCCCTTGGAAGTAAAGGGAGATAAGTAAGCAAAATACAACATGATTATTAAATCCACCAAGATCTGAGCTGGCTTCTGAAATGCCTCAAGAGAGATCAGAACATCTTTTCTCACTTGCAGCTGACTGAACTAAATGAGGCACAGCTGGTCTCTGGAGTTTTAGGCTTCCCAACTAGAAGCTACACTGTAGTTAATAATGCCTGCTAAAAATTGTTGGATTTTTGTGATAGACCTCTTGGATTCCAGTCGTAAATAATTGGCAGATTATTTTTTCATATTCCCACCATTTTCCTTCTTGTTCTATCTATTATATTTTAACATACAGAATCATAGAATCACAAGGTTGGAAACGACCTGCAAAATCATCTAGTCCAACTGTCCTCCCATTATCATTGCTACCACAAGCTATTAAACCATATCTTGCAGCTCCTCATCCACATGCCTCTTGAACACCACCAGGGATGGTGACTCCACCACCTCCCTGGACAGGCCATTCCAGTGCCTGACCACCCTTTGAGAGAAAAAGTTCTTTCTTATGTCTATCCTACACCTCCTCTGGTAACAACTTGTGGCCATTTCCTGGTCATTTCGCATATCTGTTAACATATTTTTAGATTACTGTAGATTAGGTTGTAATTTACTTCTTGAAGCATGTCCCTATATCATGGGATGTATATAGGTGTCTTACTGATCACACTAATCTCTCCCATATACCACTTTCTTGTGGCTGCTGGAGCTCTGGAGCGCTTTCTTCACTCATGTTCCCTTCACTATATTTTTCTCCTTTTTCTTACTAGTCACATATCCTGAGACCTCATTTTTTTATGTCATCCAGTGTTTATCTATGCTTCTGATCCACCTGCCCAAGAAACCACTCCTTCACCTTAATAACTGATTTACTTGCTGCTTCCTTAAGTTTCTAGAACTTCAGCTGTAAGTTCTAAATACAGGAATGTTTATGTCTACATTATCTTCAGAGTCCCTATTGATTGCAGCTTTCTCCTCTCTCACCATTTACGTGAAATCCTCTCACCTTCATGCTCATAATATGAACTGCTTACTCTATATACATTTTCTGCTTCCACTCTGGCTTTCAACCAGTCAAATTTGTCTCCCTACAGTTTCTGATGAAGTACTTTTGTTGTTATCTTTTTCATCTCTTCAACAGCACCTGAAATGACTGACAGCTTCAACCCAATCCTTTAGGAATTGTCCGATGTTTTGTTTGACTCTAACTTTCTATCTTCCTGATAGCGTTTCAAATATTTCTTTTGATACATGGTGTTTCTCATCACTTTCATAAGATTCTATCACCTTTAGCCTTGTTTCATTTCTCCTTTTGCAGTTTATTTTTTCACAGAACTTCTCCCACTAATTTTGTGTTAATGGCACACAAATCTCTCTGTTCCTTATGTGTTTGCCCTGCCTTTTATCTCAACCTGTACCTCTTAAATCTCTTGCTGAACTGCTTATACTTCCCCCCTTTTCATGTTTATTTTTCTACCACTGTTACTACCTATGCAATCACCCTCAGGCTGTAAACTCTTGGTAGTAACTGTCTGCAGAGAACTAAAATGGACTCTGAATGTGCAGTCTGACACTGAGCACTGAGAGCCTGTAAGCATGCAGATAGAAAACCAGCGTTTTGAGATAAAACACATTCTGAAATGAGAAACGTGAATGACAACCTTAATCATTTGGATAAGAATTTTTACCGGCCTTCTCTGACCAGCAGGGATTGATTAATAGCTTGCTTTCCAGACCAGCTGTGTACGCGATGGTAGAAAGACATGAGGTGAAGGATATGATAAATTAGGGTACAACGGAGTGAGACCTTATTATCATGTTTCTGTATGATTGTAGTGAGTCATTCACTTAAAAATTCATCTGCCCATCACTGCAATACCAGGAATAGAGACGTTTCTTCTCCCCAAAGACAGAAGTTGCATGAGGACTCGGAAAAGATTCCACAGCCTTCTGTTAGTACATGTGGATTCTCCTTCCTTTGTCCATGCCTCTGCACAAAGACTTACTGTGGCTAGAGGAGGTCTCTCATGCAGCCTTGGAGACTGCTATGTTCTACCTACTTAAGGGCCCATTACTTGGAGGCCCATTTATTTCAGTGATCATAGAACCATGGAATGATTTGAGTTGGAAGAGACCTTAAAGATCATCTAGTTCCAACCCTCCTACTGTGGTCAGGGTTGCTACTGACTAGATCAGGCTGCCCATGGCCCCATCCAACCTGGCCTTAAACACCCCTAGAGATGGGGCATCTAGAACATCCCTGGGCAACCTGTTCCAGTGCCTCACCACTATCTGAGTAAAAAAATTCCACCTAGTATCTAACCTAAATTTTCTCTGTTGTAGTTTAAAATCATTTCCTTTTTTTCCTATCACTGTGTGCCCATGTAAAGAGTAATTTCCCTCCTGTTTATAAACTCAGTTTAAGTATTGGAAGATTGAAATGAGGTCTCTTCAGAGCCTTCTCTTCTAAAAGCTAAACAAGCCCAGTTGTCTCAGTCTTTTTTCACAGGAGAGCTGCTCCAGCCCTCTGACTATACTCGTGGCTCTCCTTTGTACCCATTCCAACAGCTCCTACGTCTTTCCTGTGCTAGATTTCCAGGCCTGGATGCAGTACTCCACTGGCGCCTTACAAGGGCAGAGTAGAAGTGGATAATCCCCTCTCTCTCCTTGCTGGCCATCCCTCTTTTGATGTAGCCCAAGATACTGTCAGCCTTCTGGGCTGCAAGTGATTGCTGGGTCTCCATCAAGCCATTTGTACACCAAAACCCCAAGTCCTTCCTGGCAGGGCTGCTCTCAGTGAGTTCTCCTAGCCTGTTCATGTATCTGGGATCACCCTGTCACAAGTACAACATCTTGTACTTGGTCTTATTGAATCTCATTCAGTTCATCTGGGCCCATTTTTCAAACTTCTCCAGATCCCTCTGGATGACATCCCTTCCTTTTATTGTATCAGTTGCACCACTCTACTTCATGTCATTAGCAAACTTGCTGAGGGTGCTCTCAATCCCACTATCTATAGGTCATAGATAAAGATGTCGAAGAGTACCAGTCTCAAGAGGGTCTCCTGGAAGATACCACTAGTCACTGGTCTCCACCTTGATATGGAGCCATTGATCACAAACCTCTGGCTGTGACCATTCAACCAATTCCTTTTCCACTTTCAGTCCATCTTTCAAATTCATATTTTCAATTTAGAGTTAGGAATGTGATGTGGGACCATATCGAAAGACTTGAAAGATTATGTAAGATTTGCCCTGAGGTATTGCAGTGCTGCTCCACAACAATATTATACATCATGCTTTCTTTGACTTTACCAAGTTTTTGATTATTTCTTGTGGAAATTAAATACTTTTAGTGCCAACAACAGCACATACATGAATGAAGCCAGCAAGAGTTCTGTCTTGGCACAGCTGTGTAACTCAAGTACAAAAGGTTTAATCTTTATTTATCCTGTGTCCTGGTGAGAGGTCTACTTCTCTCTCACCTTTGAGGTTATGGCTGTCCTACAAACTGCAGCTGTGTCCTGATCTTACAAGTATTTCCCCTACTGTCTCCAGTAATGTTTTTCAGTGACGTCATTGTTGGCTGCTCCACCTCATTGGGCTGACTGTTGTTCTACATGTTCTTCTCTCTTTCACGACTGAGGGCAGGCAGGCAAAAAGATTTCAGGACAACAGTAAAGATCAATATGAAATTGATCTAATAATGCTCTTAACTCCATTCATTTTGATTTATTCTATGGACCATGAGGGGCCTAGCTGTGAGTTCTTTTCATAGCATAGTTCTTAATCCATTGAAGAAATACACCAGAAGTCCTTCTGGGTTTTCAACATGCTACTAGCAGGTGCAGGATTATGCTCCTGAAAAACTCTATGATAAGAACAACAAGAAAAAGATATTGGTTGAAATTCTGCACAAGCTTTGCTGGTGCAAATAGCAAGGACTGCAACTCATAATGAGTAACACATAGCAGGACCTTTACATAGCAATAGGGATGATCCCATTCTGTTTTATGTCAGTATTTCAGTCTCTGGCTTATATACTGTGCAAACAAGATAATCAACTTTGAAGGGATCTTTTCATATTCAGTCACAGGTGCCTGTATTGTCTTTCTCATTAAGAAACAACCAAAACTCTGGTCATCCCAGCAAGCCAAATTTTGACTAGTGGCAAAATCAGACTTCAAGAAGCATGATATGTGTATTTTCAAGTGTGCAAATTGACCTTGATTAGTTCTTAACTTTTTGTTTTGGCCACAACACATCAAAATTTAATCATAACACTGTATGGAATACAGTTAGGTAATTGAATAATTGGCATATCACAGTCTTTTACATGAAGGAGTACATGCAGCTATCTTCTTTGTCTGTTTTTCCCAATTCCTCTAGGCTCATTATTTTGAGATTCTGATTTTGGTTTGAAGGCTTGTAAAAGCTGGAGGAACTGCTTTGTGCTTAGGAGAAAATATTGAGCTAATAAATAGCACTTCTCTCCTTCTTCAGGTTTGCATTCACACCTCTTTCTCCTCTAAGAGCAGGAAATCCATGTAGTGAAACTCTACATAAGAAGGTATTTTTATTTTTTTAACGAAATGAAATCCCCTAGTAAATTAATTTTCACCTCTTAGACACAGTCTCTCATTGATTAATTCACTCACGCTCTCACACTCACAGACCTGCAAGAGCACAAATGTCTGGGTTAAAGTGCTTGGTCAGGATCATTTCTGTGTGACATGGAAGATGGACAAGAGCCACCAGTCATCAAGCTCATAGTAGGTCTTTTCTTCTTAGTGAACAACCACCTGGTGGTAGTCTTTTATTTCCTTTAGAACCCACCACTTAAGATAATTTTCTTGACTGATTTTTGCCCACTTGATGATTTTGCCCACTTTCACACAAGCCTTGTACTTTTTGTCTTGACATCCTTAGAACAATATTGTTCCTGTTGGGATCAAAAGGCAAGGCATGACATATATATAATATACTCTGTTTTGATATCCTTTTCTGTGGAGCACTCAGTTTTTTGATGACATCAAGTCATCACGGTCTTGACAACACATCGCTCAGTTTTCCTGATGTGAATGTGCTGTTGGATGTCAATGCAGGCCATGATTTTACCCTAATTCTGGTGTTTCTTCTGGTGCTTACCTAAACATTTCCATCCATACTTTATTTACACTAGCATTAACATTTCTAGTAGCAGCCTCTATGTTTTGGCAGAAAACAAGGGGAAAACTGATTTACAAGTCTACTTTTATTTGAAGATACAATTTCCAGCTTTCTGTTTTAAACTTCAGGAGCAAACAAGAAACTTCCAAATCATGTTCTTAAAATCACTGAAGAATTATAGGATCACATAAACATTATCTGTATGTACAGTGGTTGATGTCCCTCCTAAGAGGCTACCCCTAATAGTTATGCTCCTTTGAACATAAATTACTCTCCAGCTAGACTAATTAACTTGATTCAGAGGATGTGAAGATTTCATTTTTGGGAATATAACTATGCACTGTTATATGGTAAACAGCAATGGTGAATTCTTTTTAATGAAGATTTCTAGGTCCATACCGCAGAAATCATGAATGACATTTATTCTCTCATTCTCTCTTACAGTGAGGCAGAAACATGATATTTTTAGATTGCATGCTCTTATAAGACTAATAAGTTCATAACCATAATGAGAGAGCTGTGATTAATGATACACTTCATTAAGCAAAGCTAACTATTAATATTATGGTGCAGTTGCTGTTAGACAGGTTTCTCATTTCTTGCAGTAATATTGCTTCACAGAAGAAATATATAGTATATAATGTAGCTAAAATGCTTAGTAACAACAGTTAGAGAAGAAAAAATATATATATATCAGACTATCATCCAATTAAAGACAGCTTTTGATAGTATTTGGCCTGAATATTCAGAAATATGGATTCAACTCCTGACTCTGCTATGGAGTTCACAGACCATCAACTGAAAGTCTTATAATCATCAACTGAAAGTCTTCAGTTATCTAAATGTAGGCACCTTGTATGATTTCTGATGTCCATATCCAACCATAGTGTGCCTCTAAAAGAACACAGGGATGCTTGTATAGTTACTGCCATCATGAGGAAGTCCTTGATGCTTTAGATTATGTCTATCAGTGTTAGGCATATGAACTCAACTTGTAATTTCTCTTTTGTTCCTTTTGTGTTCAAATAAAAGTTTTTTCCTCTCCAACATATTTTTCATCTTTTCTATTGAAACCTCCTCAGCACAGGGGCCAAGTTCTCTTGACTGAGAAATCTGAAAGCATGCATGGTATATTCTATATTAAATTTAATTATATAGATACTATAGATACTTACTTTCCTTTTTTTTTTTTTCTTTTTTTTTTCTTTTTCGAATTTACTACAGATTTCTGTCCTGGTGACCCTGGTGACTCAGACATTTGTGCAGAAATATAAAAACTTAACACTTGACATAGATACATAAACCATTTAGTTTGTTCAGCTTTTAAAACAGCATAAAATGTGACTTAGGTTTGGATTAAGCTTTCTAACAGAATCTTTCTGTTAAAATAAGCAATAAAGGTCTATTAATGTATCAGTTTTTAAGTTGACTGAGAGGTATTAATTCACAAAGCCTGAAAGGGTCTTATACACTGAACTTCATGTGTTGGTCTATAAGTAGCCATTATGTTACACATAGGACTCCCTTATATTGAATTCTGTGTACTATGTGCAACTAAATCTTGTCTCTGAGAAAGGCATCCAGCCATGCTCTAAAGACTATTGGCCCATACCAACATCACTAGATAGTTTACTCCAATAATTATCTTCCTCGTATAACTGTTTTTTCACTTTTCAGATTGTCTCAATTTGTCAGTACCAGCTTTTCTCTCTGGTTCTCGCTTTCTCTTTCTTTGGTAGTTTGAGAATCCCCATTCCAATACCTTCAAAGAAGAGAGTTCAGATGTTGCAGAAACACTTCTTAGTCTTTCTTTTTTTTTTTTTTTTTTTTTTTTCATTTTGTTTTGCCTTTTTTTTTTTTTTTCTTTCTTTGGTTAGCCTTTTCCACAGTAAAGTGAATAGATACAGATCTTTGAAGGTCTTTCAACAAGTCATTTTCATTGTGCTTTGAATTCTTTCTTTGGACCTTTTTGTGACTCTTCCAAGTTTCTCAAAATCTTTTCAAACATGGATTATCACAGTGTGTTTCCATCTCCTCAGTGCCCTAAATGTTCCTATTTACTTCTGTTCCTATTCATTTCTCTCCTTTTACATACATGTGAAGATTGCATTAGACCTCTTCATGGAAATTTCAGTTGAGTTGCCTGTCTGTTCCATACTTCAAGCTGGAGCCACAGTCCAACTTTATTAGACTTGGACAAAACGTATAATGGAAACATAATAGAAAATAAGTATTTTGTGTTCAGTTTCTGCTTGGTTTCTCTGACTTTATTTTTCATAGCTGGCATTCTCCTGGTATTCCGATTTTCAAAAAAATAAAAAACAGCGATCCACTATTTTTCTTTCAACCAATTGTTTTAGTATTTTTGGGCAGGTTAACAAAGCCGGCTCATTTAGAAATATTTCTCCCAGATATATGATTTTTAATATTCTTTTATGTTAATAATATAATAGAAGGTAATTTACTATTCTTAGGTAATAAAGAGAAAATCCTGTTTATACTTAAATATATAGAGAAATATTTGTCTCATTTAATATTTTGTTCTAAACTGGGGATCCTGCATTATGCTGAGATCTTTCCTGTTCGTAATAGACATTTAAAATTTATTGTTCATCTCCTTTTTATTTTCTGGTCTCTCTTTCTTCTTTTTTTCCCCCCTCTGTTATGTCAGTTTTATTCAGAACTAAATTTCTCATTTAAATGGGTTGCTTTGGATGTACATCTTTCTCACTCCTAACTAGTAAAGCCTCTCCACTATTAGTGGAATTCTCTCTTATATAGTGTAGTTATTAGGCTATCAGACAAATTCTTTATACAGGACAGTTAAATTCATATTTTAAAAGCTGATGGTTTATCTCCCTCATTTATGGTCAACGTTGACTTTATTGTATTCATATATATTTTGTTAGTTTGGGAAATTTGTTCTCTGGAGGTGTCAGATTGTAAGGCTGCTCTCAATTTGCTGTTTTTGAACATTATCTAATTATCATTTGTTAGTCCATGAATAAGAATGATCTTCTGCTGAAATGATTAATTTATCGTTTTCATCATAATAAATTCACACATAGTGGTGCCTTTTGTATTAGAAAATTATAATGAATTATTTTTATGAATGAAGATTTATTACAGTAAGCAATTTGTTTGCGATGTGCTTTATTTTAAATCTGAATTTTAAATCTGATAACAGGCCAGCAAATTCCAGTTGATTTGTTTATTCTGAGCAGTTAAATTGGTATCTCATTACTTTAGCCAATTCAGTACCATTGAACTTTACATCTTCAATTAGAGATTTTTCTTTTCTATTTTGCTATATTCTTGAGTTTTAAACTCCTCCTTAAAGGAAATTATCCTTAGAACAAAAGCTTCTATGTTTTCTGTTGCTATTGCTGCTCATAATTTTGAGTGTCTGAGATTCACTGGAATGAAACTGGGGCACTTTTAAACTGCAGAGGAATCTGCAGAAACAATTGGGTTTTGTCTAGTTCTAGATGGGATAATAAGGAAAGTCATCCCTGGCCCACTGCTTATACAGAACCACTAAACAAGTGAATTTGGCCAACAGAAACAAATTGCTGGTGCAGCATTTTATTGTAAGCAGTTTTAGTTCTTTTTAATCAATCATTTGTATAACAAAGATTCAGCGATGAAGGAAGAAACTCCATCCTGAACTATATATAATAATTTGAATGCTACTTTCAACTGAGAAGCAATGTTTATAATGTTTTGGCCCTTCTGTTTAGGTTGGCTTGTTTGAACATGAAGGCTTTGCATTCTTTAGATCATAATGACTATACAAGAAAAATGAAGCAAAATTACTTTCTTGGTAAAATCAGCATAGATTTCTTTCTTTTCTTTCCTAAAATGAGTAAAGTATTTGTAACTCTACAACTAAGTTTCTGACACCTAAATCATGTTGAGCATCTTACTTATCAGTATGTTGCTAAGAAAAAAATAGATAAGGCAGATAAAAATACTGAGAGAAGCTTATCCATACTAAGTTTATGTAGACAATGCATGGCATCTACTTGGGAACTGCAGATGGCACAGCGTATCCAGTTGTTTACTTCCTCTTTTGTTTTGGTTTGCGGTATCACTGTGTTTTCCAAACATAACAAAGAATCTGTGGCAGCATTACATTTCACTAATTGCTTGTTCAATCCATAATATTTGACATATATTAAATGTATATATGTAAATTTGTAATTGCTGAATCTCACTTGCAAAATTGTTAATAAACCCGTGTTCTTTGTTACTGAACATTTACATTTGTGTAGAAATTAAGACCAAAAGGAATTAAGAACAGTCAATACATGATCTGAGCTGCAAAAACTCTTCTGAACATTTAGATGTCTGTGAATATGGACAGCTCCAAGACTTTGGAGCTTCCAGTATATAAATTAGTGAAGTATTTGGCTGTCAGCAGTTGCAGCAAACTACAATAGTTGTCTCTCCTTTGGGCTGCTGACAGCGCTGTCTCCTAGTTTGTAAAGTCAAGTTATGTTGTTTCAAAAGAAGTACACAAATTAGAAAAGTAAAATTGCTGATTTTAGTCTCTGCATCCTACAGTTTAGAGCTTTGCCAGATACTCCTACGACTTGTTCCCAACTTCCCAGCTCCCAGATTATCTCAGTTCCCTCATTCCCACCTGTGTTCTACACAGGAGGTGGGATATGACAAAAGTCACTGATATATATAATTCACTTCTTTTAAGCCCACTAAACTAATTAATTAGCTACAGATTGATTGATTTTTTTTTTTTTCCACGACGAATTACAATTCTGTGATGAAAAGTGAAGTACTGGCTAGGACATGTTTCTTTTTCCCATTTTCCATTTCTGTATTCTTGTCTGTATTTGTTGACACTTTTTCCTCTTCCTGCTTCCTTTTTTCCTTTTCCTGTTTCCTTTTCCCGCCTTCCATAGCATGCCCTTTACATTGCAGAGATCTGGAGGTGATCTCAACTATGACCACATTCACAGTTTTCTTCTTGTTTTGCTAATAACCTACCTTGGTGTCATCACAGGCCACGGCATCTGTTCATGCGGCCGATGTGTTTGCCAGGAAGGGTGGTTTGGAAAGTTGTGCCAGTATTCAAGGAAGTGCAACATGACAGAAGAGGAGAGCAGAAGTCTCTGCGAGTCTGCGGATGGTGTGTTATGCTCAGGAAAGGGTAAGGACTGACAGCTTGTCTACTCCACAGCAGTGCCCTTGCAGAAGAAATGGTCAGGTTCTGGCAGACTAATGTGCATGAAATTGGACTGTTGTCTAGTAACTCTTTCAAAGGCACCTGTTATTAAAAGAATTTACATTTGGCTCCTCAATGCATTTACATCCATTTTGTCAAACACCCACTGCAGCCATACATGCTTAATGGCATTAATGTTCTATGCAGTTTGTTAATGGCTTATAATTTTCTTCATCTGTTTATCTGATACTTTGCATTAAGCAGCTGTACATTATAAACCAAATGTTAGCGCTCCATCTAGTCTGAGGGACAGAATGCTACCTGCAGTAACACTGCAGTAGGCAAGATGGAAAATGATATATCTCAGGCAAAAATAAGTTGAGGATAGAGCTTAGCAGAAACATTCGGTATGCTCAACCTCCCTCTGCCAGTGCAACAGTAAATGAAAGGTAGATATTGGTAGTCCCCATGGCAGAATCCAAGATATACTCTTATCTCCTAACTTTTATTAAGGTGGTTATGTCAGCTTCAATCCAGCTGTAAAACTTTGCCAGAGGGAGAAATAAAATTTAAAAAATCTTGATAATTAGCTCAAATTGTTCTCTGAGGTTCTTACCCTGCAGCCTTTCAGGATGGCTAATTGCATTACTGGAAGGAGGGTTTCTTTGCTCCCCTTTAGTGCAAGCTGTCTCTTTTTTTAAAGTAATATAGCTAAAAGAGATGGTAAATGGGTGGTGAGATTAGTTGGAGGCTGGAATGCCCCCACTCAGAGATGGATGTGCCATCTCCTCTGTCCATATATCCACTGCATCGACAGTGATCATCTTACCTGTTAACTGGAGAAAACAGCTAAGAACCTTCTACATCAGGCAGAACTTAAATTGCCCCTTCCAGTAACTTTTATGTGTATATGCATATGGATTTTTCAGCCTGATCTTCTTCAACTGTTTATGCCTTATCCAAATTCCTCCCTGTTGTACAATTTTATTTATTTATTTATTTATTTGCTTATTTGCTTATTTATTTATTTATTTATTTATTGCTGAAGTTGGTGCAAAGTCACGGAAAAGGAGAAAGTTGTGGTGTTTCACTATTACATCTAGAGGATATAACTATCTATCTTTAAATTAGGGTACATGAAAGAAAATACTGAGTTTCTGCAGGAGTGAAATTACTCTGTTGTAATACAGAAGCTAACTTTGCTCCTCATAGGCATGGTTTCCCTGTGATTCTTTATACAAACCATGCAGATGAGCAATAAAATACACAATATCAGATTCTAAATAAAAGTGAAAATTAAAAATGATCTTGAATTTTAAAATATTTGCATTATCTGCCATCTTTTGGGTGGCTGAAAATTGCTTTTTCCAGCCTGTGGGTTTTTCTCCATCAAGTAACTTTGAGCTCATATATCAGGCAATATGTCAAAGTAAATTTGAGGCTTTGGGAGCAAATCACCTAGCAGGAACTTACAGAGACATCAAGAATCTTTTCTCCCCCTCTGTTGGCTAGGCTGCCTGGGGAGGCTTGAAAGATGAGCCTATACCAATCTTATGAAGTTCAGCAAGGCCAAGTGCAAGGTCCTGCACCTGGACCAGGGCAATCTCAAACACGGATCCAGGTTGGGAGGAGAATGGCTTGAGAGGAGCCCTGAAGAGAAGTATTTAGGGCTGCTGGTTGGTGAAAGACTCAACATGAGAAGTCAGTATGTGCCCTTCTACTCTGCTCTTGTAAGATCCCAACTGGAGTACTGCATCCAGTTCCTGGGCCCCCAACAGGGCATCGATCTGTTGGAGCAGGTCTAGAAGAGGGCCACGAAGATGATCAGAGGGCTGGAACACTTCCCTTATGAGGACAGGCTGAGAGAGCTGGGGCTCTTCAGCATGAAGGAGAGAAAGCTTTGGAGCACCTCATAGCAGCCTTTCAGTACCTGAAGGGGGCCTACAGGAAAGTTGAGGAGGAACTTTTTAGAAGGCTGTGTAACAACAGAACAACAGAAAATGGTTTTAAATTGGAAGAGAGTAGATTTTTACTAGATATTAGGAAGAAATTATTTACTGTGAGAGTGGTGAGACACTGAAACAGGTTGCCCGGAAAGGTTGTGGATGCCCCCTTGCTGGAAGCATTCAAGGCCAGGCTGGATGGGGCTTTGAGCAACCTGGTCTAGACGGAGGTATCCCTGCCTACAGCAGAAGGGTTGGAGCTAGATGACCTTGGAGGTCCCTTCCGACCCAAACCATTCTATGATTTTATGATTTTATACAATGACTTGGGTAATGATCTATTTCCCTTGGAGATGATGCTTGTGTTTCTTGTGAAAGACGTGAGAGTTTTAGTGACTTGGAGCACTGATCAAATCTACCTAACTGATGGTTATGGGACTCTCCCTCATGGGAGAAAAAGCTTCTGCGTAGGATCCTAAACCTTGTACTTTAGGTGAGGTGAGATAAAGCAGGCAGCAATTTCACATCCACTAGAATGAAGCTGTGATGAAGGCTGCTATCTCTTTTGTCTCTGAATGGGAAGGGGATCATCATAGGCAAAGAGAGACAAATTTCTCAAAACTTTTGTTTATGTGCTCTTATTATTATTACCTTATTAATATTCAGGCAAATCTATTCTTGATATTTAAAAATGTGCCTGGAAACCATGTCTTACTGAGTGCACATACTTTAAAATGTTCATAAGTACTGTGACCAGCTACGTCCAGAGGCCAAAAATGAGAAATTGTTCTTTCTTTTTTAGTGCATTAAGCAATAAGTAACCAAAACTGGTCAAAGAGAGAATGTAGAACCATGCACTAATGAGTTCTTTCAGGGTTTGTTATTTCCATCCTTGCTGGAAACCTAGCCAAGATATGGAAGAGCTATAATGGATTGAGGAATCTTGAACTTCTGTATGTTGCATTTAATAGTCTAAGGAGTTCTGGTTTTTAGTAGATAAGTGCTGTAAACTTCCACAAAATTAAACTCTGTTAATATAAGCAAAGTTGAGTGTCCACATTGCTAGGCTACTTTGAAAATCTTGGCTCACTGACTATGCCACCTGTAGCAAAAGCTCTTCCCAAGGAAAACAGCAACACCCACCATGCTGCTGCCTCCCTACCAGTAAATACAGGGCTGCAGATGGCTACTGTAGTGGTGCAGGATGCAGGCGAGGTAATGAGCCAAATCCCATCTGAGAGGATCTGGCTGGGATCCCAGGAAACACCCCGCAACTCATTAGATTCGTTTTAATTAAACTGAGGAGGCTCCCAGAGCAGCATTCTGTTTAGGGAAAAGACTTGATACATAACCAATTTTACATTATGGAGCCTGATTTTCCTTGCTTGATTTGGTGTTAAATTTGCTGTATCTTCTGTACATCATGAACATTCATCAGGAGCAGCATCAATGACTGCTTATGCAGAATCACTTCAGGTTTCTAACAATGCCATGATTTTATTAACTATTTTAATGTCACTAAAATTCTCATACTGTTCTGTATGATATTCGGTTGTTTGTACATTCTAACTTAAATAAGCATAGACATCTGGTTTAAATGACACTCAAATATGTCTTAGGATAGCTCCTATAGAGCAACTGGGCAATATGTATGCAATTCTCCATTGCCCATTTGTGTAATGGCAATTTTATTCTTGTGGGAAATATCAGTCTTTTTCATGTCAGTGGCACAGTAGGCACTGAACTCATAGAAAAAGTAGATGCTTAACAAAATACTCCCATTCCCAAATGTTCCAATCGTTAATTCTTCCTGGACATGTTTACACATTCCATATGTTAAAACTTAAAACAACGTTTCTCTAAAATTAGACAGAGATTTTTTTTTTTTTTCAAAAAACAATGTAATTAATTATATTTTTAAATTAAAAAAAAAAAAAATAGATTTTCTGCTCTGCAGTTTTAAAGAATTAAGGTTCACCAATCAGAGATCCTTTGGAAATCCTAAGGAAAAGAAATGAGGAAAATTGGTTGGCATAAAAAGATCCACATTTAAGGAAAAATAACATATACTTGATTTTTTACCATGGATTTTATTCAGAGGTTGGTGAAAAGAAATGAAAGACAGTTCAGCTCCTTTTAATTAATCCATGAACTCTGTTTGTTACATACTGACAGAATCAAGCTTCCTTTTTTTTTTTTTTTTTAATAATACATTGAAGAAATTGGTGCCTTTGTACTATAACTGTGTTGAAAATATTGCAGGAAGGAACAATTTTCAACATCATCTGACTCATTCATAAGCATGTTCTGTTAAAGGTCAGCAGCTTTGGTAACTTTAAACTCAATTTTCCATAATTATAAGGTGTAAGTGTATTTTTTTTGTTGTTTATTTTTCAATTTCCTTTGTGCTGCAACTTCCTATAATTACCATCTATCTCCACAAAGAATTTTCCCTCTGCAATTGCTAAACTCCATGTCTGAACTCTGTGTAGAAAAGGAGATTCAGACAGCTGGGGACTGGCTCCATAAAAGCCATCATAAAAGCCATCTTTCTTCAACCGAGTGTTGTAGTTGGCCAGGTGGAATTTCTAGTTGCAGAATTCCAGTGGAGTTTCTCAGTACAGAAAAGCTTCCACAGGCTCTTCTCAAACTACAGGCTTCCCAATACACATTTGTCTGGTGGCAATTGTCCTTTTTCAGGATTCAGAGCCATGAATTTTCTCTTTACGATTGGGGTGTCTGAATTTTTCCTTAAAGGGAAGTTTTCGGTTCCAGCCTGCTTCTAATTGGATTATAGGTGGTATAACCTAGATGTCACTGAAGAGTCTTTCCTTTGGCTGTGGAGGTGTAATCTGATATGCAGGAACTCTGGATTCAACCCCGAACATCTCCACTCTTTTTGGTTTGGATATTACAAAAAAACTTCTTCACAGAAAGACTGGTGATGCACTGGCACAGGCTGACCAGGAAACTGGTGGACTTACCATCCCTGAAGGTGTTCAAGAAACATTTAGGTGCAGCACTGAGGGACATGGTTAGTGGGCATGGTGGGAATGGGTTGACAATTGGACTAGATGATCTTAGTGGTCTTTTCCAACCTTATAGATTCCATGATTCTATAATTTTATAATTCCCAAGGAGGTAGACAGCAGCTTAACCCAACAGGAACCTTAGCATACCCTGCAGGAGTGAGCAAACTACTGAACCACAGTTATGTGCACAAACACTTTTTGGCATAGAGCAAAAAGTTTGCAATTTCATGGGAGGTGCTGCATCTTAATTTGTGGTGATGGAGATTTTGGGGGTTCGAATGATCTCCATAGGAAACATCTCCAAGGACATTGGATGTGGAGTAGCAGTGGATCAGGGAGAATTTGAGCTCCTCCAGTAAAAAAAAAAAAAAAAAAAAAAAAAAAAAAAAAGAACAGTTTATGTGGAAAGTGGCCCTGATTGTAGGTCTGAAACCAAAGGAAATCTTCAGAGTGTGAGTCTTGATTAAGTGAAATAGCAGAATCAAAGCATTAGCAGGAACGTTTTGCCATTCTCATGGTCACTTTGAAAGAATCCTTTTACTCAAAAAGCTTTTAGCTTTTAGCTTGATTATTTTCTTTCATGCAGTAGTTTCCCAGGCAGTAATTTTGTGCATGCGTCCGTGTGTGTGCACGTATGTCTGGAGATGTTATTTTCTAGCCTGAAAATGCCGATGCTCTTGGACTGTAAGTAATAATCTTTGTGATTTCAGGTTCCTGCCACTGTGGAAAGTGCATCTGTTCACCACAGGAATGGTACATTTCAGGTGATTTCTGTGAATGTGATGACAGAGACTGCGACAAACACGATGGTCTCATTTGCACAGGTGCAGTACAGGCTAACTCTTAATTGCTCTAAGAAACAAGATGTATGATGAGAATTATGTTAGACAAAGCCCATCTTCTTTCTCCACTTATGGAGAAACTGCATTTTCAGATTATTCAGACCCAGTGTAATTGTTTCTTTATGAAGTATGATAATCAACTTAAGGTTTCAAATCAATTGTAGAAAGTCTGAGTGTGAATTTAAGTAAGCAAACAAGGTATTAAATCCATCAACTATTTTCATTGTGGTAGATCACAATTTACTCCTCCTTGTCAAAGAATGTACAGTGGAAGCGCTGTCATCATGAGATTTCTTCAAGTTTAAATTTTCTCTGTCTGTAATATACTTAAGTAATAGAAAACATTCACTTGCTTGATGATCTTTGTTAGATGAGAGATATAGCTATGCTGGGCAAGGGATCTTCTGGCAATCATAGCTCTTAGTGGGAGGCTAAAATACCTGACAGTTTTTCTTATGGTGTGGTGGCCACTGATTAAAGCGAAGTCACCCTAACAGTGTCCAAATGCTTGGGTGGCAGGTGCAAAGAGACACGGGCAGGCTGTCAGCAAACTCTCATGACAACTCTTGTGACAAGTAGCAACATGAGAATCATTAAATTAACTTGCTGGCTACTTCCTGTTACAGATCTTAATTTTTGAAAACCTTTGCTGAGCAATTATTAGATGTGGAAGGAATCTGTGAGATAATTAGAGTCAGAGCAAGGAGGTTGACACTAGTAATGCTGTTCACAAATGTGGTCTCCCAGCTCACCCAATTAGCAAGTGGCTTTTTCTGGGGCAAGTAGCCAGTACAGAGGCAACAGGAGCCTGAGCTGAAGGTCATTCACAGACCTTCATAAAGTTGATATCAAAAGCAGCACACAGTGGAAACCCAGGATGTACAAGTCTCCGGCTGAGCATCCTGGAGTCATGAAAAACACCGAAATAAATTGAAAATCTGGGTCTGAGTACTTAGTGTTTCTATCTGCAAAACAAGATAAATGCATCTCTCATTTAATAGTGAGCTTGAGATATTATTTATTTGTACAGCATTTCTGAGAATTTAGGCTTAAAGATTATTAGGTTCAAATGTTTATTACTGTTCTGTTCATAACTTTTTATCTCTGCATTATAGTTAAATATATATATATATATTTTTCTTGTACATTAAAGTACAGTGTGAACAGTGAGCTTCAACAGCTGGGTGCAAGTAGTAGTAGCATAATTACAGTACTTGCAATTCTGCTGATGAAAGAATGCTATTAATTCTTCATAAGTGTAGGCCTGAGGTGGCTACTTAATGCAATGACACAGTAATTATGCTTCCTTGCAAAAAAAAAAAAAAAAAAAAAAAGTAGTGGAATGATAAAGAAACAATGCAGCTACTTTATCATGGTTTTTACTTTCCATAAGACACATTTTAATGTAGCGCATTTCAATTATGATAATTGCCATTTATTCATTCTGTTCTAGGTAATGGTGTTTGTAACTGTGGAAACTGTGAGTGCTGGGAAGGATGGAATGGAAACGCTTGTGAAATCTGGCTGGGAACAGAATACCCTTAACAAAGGACACCAGAGACTGAGGGTTCTTTTAGTTTGATTTTTCTTTAGGCTGCTAGAACATTTAATTTTGGAAGTACTCAGAGTGTGGGTGTGGGTGTGCAGAGTTGTAAATACTCTGGAACTGCCATGTGAATGCCTGCTCCTTAGAGAAATGAATAGCAAAACAAAGCAAAACAAAAACAACAACAAACGAACAAATCATTTGGGAGCAGGACAGTCCAAGCTCTAAAAACTAAAATCATAAAAAAAAAAAAAAAAAAAAAGGCCCTCCACAATTTTTTTATAACTTCAATGAGGCTGAGATTGCACCCATTATGTCTGTTTCTTAAGCAATCTTTGGACAAAATGAAAGAAAGTCATTTGTTTTTACATTATACGTTCAGTTTTCAGCTCTCCATATCAGTATGCAACAGTATTCCTGTAGAAGAATAGCACTAGTTGTCAGATACTTCATTTGATATATTTTATGGTGTTTGTCAAAAACATTGTTTGACTCTTTTCTTTCCAAATCCTGATTATGCCCCAGCTCCAGAAGAAGCATTAAAGCAATTCATCAAGTTTGTTGTTTTTTTTTTTTGTTTGAGAATTGAGAATTGAATCTATGTAACTGATGTTCCATTACCTCACAGCCATTGGCTGAAGACTCAAAATGTTTGAGGAGATCCTTGTCCACAAGATAACTTCTGAGTTACTATGGTTAAAGAGTCAATAAGTTGGTTATCCATTTTAACATTCTACAATACTGTCAAACGCATAACGTGTAGAAGTATAAGGAACTAAACTAATAAAGATATAAATGTATGATTAGCTATTCCAAATATGTATCCTGCCACTCATATGTATTTTTCTCATACTGTTTTATGTATGTATAGTTGCCTAGTCCTCTTGAAAGTAAAGCAAATGAGAATTTGTTATACTAATAACTTTTAGGACAACAACTCCGTATGCTATCAGAAATCACTGTTTGGAACAGATTGCACTGTCACATATGGTCTTCATGAAATTTTAGTGTTTTCAAAGTCAGAGGCCTGAAGGTCAACTGGCTTGAAAAATCAGCAATGCTGGGCAATAGCCAAAGAAGCTCAAACAATGACAATAAAGTAATTAAAGTTTTAATACAATAAATACAAACAAAGCACTGGTATGAACAAAATTTTATTTTTATTTTTCCAATGGTGAAATGCTGCTCAGTGTGAAATTCACATTGAGTTATGAAAGATGCACAACTATTGGGACTTCCCTAACTTATTTACATATGAGTCTCTCTCTCTTTTTTTTTTTTTTTTTTTTAATACATGTAGATTTGGCAGCCCTTTAATTTCTTAGAGCAAAAAAAAAAAAAAACAACATACATTTTAATTTCAAAAATGCTTATATTTTGTGAAATCATGATTGAGCAAGAAATTGCTTAAAAGTTTGGAAAGCATTTATTTTTAATATCAAACTAACATTGTAGTTTAGGTGCCGAGGTTCTGATTTTTGAAGAGGTACATGACTCAGAAATAAGGGAACTATGTATCAACTGAAAAGGCATTTTCATTATTATTCTAGAAATCTGTTTTCTTTTAGAAAGGACAATTTTGGAATAGCAAAATACAATGATATAGAACACATAACAGAATGCAAATTTTTTAAAATGAATTTATATAACCATTTTCATTATTGCCTCTTCCCATGTAGCTTTATCTTTCCCACATTTTTCCTTAACCTAGATTCTTCCTTTCTAAAACTGAAGCTTGTGAAACCTATGTTCTCAGGGTGGCACAGTATAATCACCAAACATTTTTGCATGACTTATATAGGAGTTAATCACAGAAATACTGGGTCACATACGCCAGAGCAGTGAACTACCTTCTTTTAGGTAGCCAAAATGTCAGATAGAGTTCTAAAGTATACTAATACAATATTTCAGAACTTCAAAGTAAAATTCATATTGAAATAATTATTTATAATTTATACTTATAACCTTTAAACTGTTTATGGCTGAACAGGAATATTCAGAATTAAATTCTACCAAAATTTCATCTTGTCAGCCCTGCTGCCTGGACAGCATGGATTGTTGGGTTTGTATTTAGGACTATTGCCCACCTGAATGCTCTCTGTGCTTCTTTCACATATACGTTCATCTGCTGAGTCAGAGAGTAAACAGTGAAAAATACAGAAAGTTGTACTTTATTTCCTTCCATTCATATTTGGTACTGTAACAACAGAAATATTAGATAATCAAAACTCTTCTTTAGACTCAGCAGATGTTTTTTATTTGTTTTCTGGTATGACAAACACATTTTTACATATTGTAGATCAGCTTTGGCATTCCAGGCACTCGTATCCAGACAAAGAAATAATTCTTTAGAGGGTTACAACATCCTATTTGAAGCATTTTACTTTGTAGTTTTACTTAAGGAGGGTAAGATGAATCTTTCTTACAGTTTAGTTTAGTTTAATTTTGGTTTAAAAATGGACTTTAACATTTTGGCTACTAAGTGAGTTCCATAGCCATAGAATTTCAAAAAGTACTTTCCACATTCTTCTTAAGGTACATATGGAAAATATCAGCAAGTTCTAAGACAACTACCATCAGTGGCTAATTAAAATGTAAGTTATCAAACCAAATGGTGCTATCATTATAAACCTTATATTTTCTAAGACTACTAAAATATAATGAGTACATATTCTCCTCTCCACTTTTTATTCTGTTTCTTATATTGTTGCCTGAACACTTCCCCAGTCCCCTTCATGCTGAGGTAACTGGAGATGGGGCTCTCAGCCAATCTCTTTCTGCATCTTGTTTCCTCCCTAGGAAAATGAATACGGAAGGAATACAACTATTACTCTGTGTAAGTGAAAATAATAGTGGATTAATAAATTGTGATTTTGTTACACCCATTCCCTGTGACAGGAATTCCAGATACATAAACAGTAAAATCAGGAAGAGGCACAAGGGATTGAAACATACTGGCTGGATAATTGCATGAAGCTGTAAAAGCTTGCTTCCAAGGCCTGTGGCAAATGGCATTTGTAAGTGCTGAAAACAAACTGGATAGATGGGGATTTCATAACAGCTAGGTTGATGAAGCTTAAAACAAAAGATATGATAGCCTTGCTTTCTTGTGATAGAAAGAACAAAACCCAGAATGAGGCAGAACTCTTCTACAGGTGACTTGCAGGAGTATGCCTACTTTGCATAACATCAGTAAAATCATCTCTAAAACAGCCATAGATTGATTTACTTCTGTAAATTATTGATCCTCTTGATCCTTTTTCCCCCCCTGGCCAAACGCTCTTACAGAAACACACAGATGAACAGTTAATCACGTACCCGCTCTGATATTTCTGATGTGCTGCCCTTGTTTCCTGACAAAACAACATCTCACTTTGTAACTAAATGGCATTGGGTTAAAAAATCTGAGTATTTTTGTCTCCAGGTAATAGAAGGAAGATTTTACTGCATCTTTAAAAATAAGTCATAGGATTTGGATGAGTCACAAAAACAAACCCAACACACACAAAAACCTGTTATTAGATGTTTTAAAATGCATTGCACAGTATATGAATTTATCCAACAATAAATTTATAAGAAAGATAACCTCTTTACTTCACCTAGTCTCACTTGCATTCCCATCTGAATGGAGTTGAATAATTTCTTATTTATACCAATAAACGGATGGTTCAGCAAGACACACTTTTAATGTATGGACCAAACTGCCTGCATTCACACTTCATCACTTACCGTGGTCTTAAACCAAGAGGGAAGTTTCCCCATGTATGTATGAAAAACCAGAGTTCTTAGTGTTGTTTCAGGTAAATACCAAAGTCAAATAGAATTGCTTTACATTTATATTTGGGGTTGTTTGTTAAGGATCAACCTGACTCTACACACATTAAATTTATGGAAACAATTCTAAATTAAAAAATACTATTTGAGAGCAACTAAAAATAAAACCAGTACATGAAGGAACGTCTGTGTATGTGTACTACAAAAAAATGTAAAAGCTATGGACACCTTTTTACAGGCTCTACAGCATGAACAATTTTTAAAATATTCAAATGCCTGTGTATTTATAAAATATTTGAAGTACAACAGATCAGTGCTATTCTGAACTGGATTTTTGAAACTGCACAGGTGTGACTGGTTTTGCCAAATAAAACCTTAGCTGAACTACAGATTAAAAAAAATGTAAAGAGATGATTATGAGCAGCGTTAACATATCTGTCCACTATGGAATTGTGAGATGAAGTTAGATTGCACTGCAAACAGTATCTGTGAGAGTAGGTACAACCCAGAAGGAGAACAGAATACAAAGCAAGTGTGCAAAGGATCTGGAACGCTGCAGATTCACAGACATCTGGACATGTAAGTACAAAACAACCTGTAAGTACAAATTGCTTCCATCAGGTTTACCATACAGTATGTTGGTAGTAATAGACAGATAGTTGAAAACAGCTTTCACTTAACAGCAAAATTAATTTTGGAAGGAACAAAATGGTGTCATCTCATCCTGGAGAACAGCAAGAGAGGTATTATATTAAAGGAGCTAAAATTTTCTTTGGCATGGTAAAAGGGGAGAATTGAGTTTGCCAAAATATTTACGTGAAGTTTCACCATACTGTGGCGAGTGCAATCATGTTTTGCACAGTCTACTTCTTACATAAACTTTTTTGTTGTTTATCAGTATGCCTTCATATAAATGTTTTATTCATCATGTTCAATCTGTGTATACAACAAATAATAATAAAGCAAACTGTACAATGCAGACAAACTCTTTGCATATATGTATGTAAATTCAGTAATACAGATGAACAAGTCTTCAATACACTCAACCTATTGCATGCAGTTCATCCTTGCCATCCCCTTCCCATGCAACGGACGAGACAAGACAAAATGAAAAGGAGGAAACAAAGCACAGAAACCCCTTTTCCATGTTTAAACAGATTGTAGAAAAAGAAATAATTTTTAGGACAACAATTCATTGTATTAAACACACATATGCATTTAGACCACAGAAACAAAAAGAGAAATTAAAAATATTATGGTGCATTTTCAGTATGTATGAACTGCTTACGGAAATCAAATCCTGCCTTAATTGTAGCCCCCTAAACTGCAAATTATCATTACCTGGCATCAAAAGTTTAATACTGGAAACAGTACTTATGTAGCATTAGGCCACGAACCAGAGGCTCCTTGCAAAGCTCAGCCAACTGTCCAGTTCTGTCTCTCCCTAGGCTCTTAAACCAGCGAGAGTAAAGGGACAGCTGGATTGGACATGAACTCTTATTCCCTCCTCAGGAACTCTTAAAAAACCTAAGTGAGAAAGGGAATGTAGCCTTCAGTTGTATTACCCTACTCAAAATAATTTTGAATCGTTGCTTCTAAGGGACCCAAGAAATAGGACATCATAAAGGGTACTGCCTCCCATGGGCCCTCCTAATGCAGAGCAAGCCCACATCACATAATGTGAGTTGCTTTGGTTTTGTTTTCTCAGGTATGATGCACAAATCCCACTGGACCAGGTGGGATGAGAAGTGTGCAAGAGATTTTTATTTTTTCCACACGTACATATTTAGTGGTGGCAGGCAAGGGCACAGTCTAAGTTAAAGTTTCTTTGCATTTTTTTTATCACAGTAGTAAAGTAGTTCTGCATTATTATTATTATTATTATTATTATTATTTACATTCCCTTCCTGGAAAGACCCTAGAATCAAGTGTTAGCTTGCTGTTCCTGTATCACATATATAACCAAGGAAATCTGGCCTACCAAAACAATCCAGAACTTAGCAGCTTTATAGTAGCTTCCTTGAAGAACAACTAAAAATTGCTTATAAACCACATTTGAAAACTAGCATGGAAAGTTCATTAAGACTGAATAAGTTACTCAGCTGAGCAGATAGGGAGTCTGAAATGACCACTAGACTCTTCCTGTTAGGGACACTTCAGAACAAAGACATGATAAAATGAAGTACGAGAAATACAATAGTAAAAAAGGAATGGACAATTTCCTCTTTTTCTTTTTTTCTTTTTTTTCTTTTTTTTTTTTTAATCTCTAAATATCAAGATAATAGGTAGAGGCCAAGAGAGTGCTATCACACAGTTCTCCAGACTGAGGCACAGTTTGGTCCTTGTTGCCCTTTCTGAGAAACAAATACCTTCATAAACATACAGACAGCACCCACAATCCTATTGTCTGAAAGCACGTGACTAAATATGTAACATGTCAGTGTCATTTCTGTGGTATTGTCTATTTTTTTTTTCCTTGTAAGATTGGTTTTATTGTTCACAAGCGACAAACTTAAAGTGTTGATGGTGTTTCTCATGATATGAGCCAAGGCTTCAATTTTATGTTTTTGATTTTGTCTAGGTTCATGTAGAAGAAAGTACAGTATACAGAGATCAAGGCAAGGCACCTTCAATCTATCAATTTGGTGAGGATATTATCCTAGGAAGCTGGGTAGAGGTACGTACTGGAATATCAGTGAGATACATAGGACTGGATTTTGCATGCTTAGCTAAAAATAAAAATAAACTTTTGTAATATGTCCAGTTGTAAAACTTTTTTTTTTTTAAAACACCAGAAAAACTATAATTTTTAACTACTCTTTGCATTGGTGCTGCAGAAAAGAACACAACAACATCCTTGCCCATGCTTTGCTAAGTAGGTGTGGAAATCAGCCAAAAATAACAATGGCATTAAATTCAGTTCCTTAAAAACAGAAAAGGATTATATTCAAAATGGATATAGGTAGCGCAATTCTGGTTAGTCTTAACTGTTTTTTTTATTGGTGGTGGTAGTTTTTCAAACAATGAAGCTTTAGTAGATGAAAAATGAGCCTTAATTCAGGCCTACAAGGCCTACAAAATTCTTTGGACCCACTTTCCCAAAAATGAGTGGGTCTTGCTCGCTGGGCAAGGCAAATGTTACCATTACCAGTAAGCCTGTGATATGTATAAAACACACACACAAAAAGAAACTATAGGGGGATGCCAAACACTCATTTCAGAAAACTTCCCATTGGTTGTGTTTGACACTCTTCCCTCCACTATAATGCCAACCTCAGAAGCACAGTATCTGTTACTAGAGAGTATTCACATTGATCAGCATTGTAAGCCAGAGACAACGATCCTATTCTTTATAGATATAATTTGTAATTATAGATTTTTGAAGGCTTCCTGATTCCCTGATTACTTTCAAAACTAAGCCACCGGCAACACTTAAAGTTATAGAGAAACACAATCCCTGCAAAAGGTCACAGACAGTGGAGCGAGCAGCCTTATAAAAAAGGGAAGAAGAGAAATCCATAATAGCACAGGTTACAGCATCTACCTAGAAATTACTTGATTATTTGTGTGCTACAAAATAGAACTTAAACACATGGATTTTGCTGAAACTGGACTCAAAAAGGGATTATGGGTAATCGTCAGCAGGCAAGGTATCAAGTGTACTTGTGAAGTATGTCATTCACATGAAGTGTCACAGTCACAGAAAAGATATTAAAAAGGCATTCCAATATCTGGTAGGGCATTCCATGGTCTGAGTTTAGCTGGTTCATCCAGGTGTCTTCTCATTGTGGGTGGAGCTACACGTTGAGCTTTATCCGCTTGCAATGATTCAGTTCAGAACCAGCCACGTGCCAGGATGCCATTTGCTGCGAGCTGATCCACAGACACTGCAGAAGGGAAGTCTGGCAAGGATAAATTGCTCAACTGCACTCGGGACTCAGTAAGTCACAACACCTGTGAGGATCTGGCTATGTCGTCTTACTCTTGTTAACTGGTGGTTTGCCGCCATTCATTATTGCAGACGCACTTGTGCTTTTACTTGGAGTTACCCCAGCCTTTGGCACTGTTTCTCCAATATCATGCAAAGATGGTTCTCGATACATGGCAACTGGAAGGAGAAAAGAAAGAAAGAAACATTTTTAAGAACATGTCTAATTTAAGAACATATCTCAAACAGGATTATCTACAGTAACTAGTAGGTTTTTTTGCCCCATCCCTGGAGGCATTCAAGGCCAGGCTGGATGGGCTGGATGTGGCTCTGGGCAGCCTGATCTGGTGGTTGGCGACCCTGCACAAAGCAGGGGGGTTGAAATTCAATGATCATTGTGGTCCTTTTCAACCCAGGCCATCCTATGATTCTATGATTCTATGATTCTAATATACTTCATGTTTCTCTTGCATGATGGGAAACTATTTATTTTCACAGCTACTTTGCATAACTCATATCTTTGCTTGACCCTCTGAACTTCCCACTTCTACCATATCTGTCTTAAAAACAGCAGGAAACTGTATGCTCACCTGTTAAAAGGAACTACTGAAACCTCAGAAATTAGAAAATAAAGTTATGTATTTATATGAGACAGACACAAAAATATGCATATATTCTTATATACTCATTTTATGTATAATCTTTAAAAAAAGTATTTTACAATTTTTTAGAAGTAAAATATGAGTTGTCTGGATGCAAGCACCTTTTTTTTTAGCCCTACATTGCAAGACTGGGCTTGAGACCAGCTAAGAAAAATTATTTGTACACGTGGATCCCAAGTCCAAGGAGCATGGTTATAACCTCTTCAGGTTGTAGCTGAAGAAGTGTTTGGGACTGTTCTGCAGAGTCCACATGAAATTTGGGGGTCTGGTTCTTCCTTTTCAAAAAAGTATGCAGTACACACTAAGCTACACTGAATGCAGTGCAGAAAGCTCCAAACTAAACTACTAACTGAATTTTTAGATGAATTAAAAGTTTGCCCCTGTGTTTCATTCCCTATGTAACCAGTTTAAATCCTTTGAGGGAAATATATGTGTTCAATTACACAGTTCCAGCTTCCTTAATGATTAATGCTCTTGGATAATTCAATTCCATTTTCCATGTCAGTGATTCAGGTAATATTTCCACTTACATCTAACTTCAGTAGCCTTTATTTATATCAGAGCAGTGTTAAAAGAGATATCAAAGCAGTCAAAGGAATTAATCACCACACTGACTTTGGGTTTCGCTCTGTGCTGCCACAGAGAGCACAAATCTTTAATCACTTCGCTTATTAAAGTGGGAGGCAGGAGCATCAAAGTATTGGCACTGGTCTTCAGTAGTGTGGGGTTTCATAAGAAAAATGGAATTTGAGAAGTAATCAAATACTTGTTCTAACATTTCCAGTAACATAATCTAAATCCTTTTATGGCCTATGAAAGTCTGAAATTAATGATCTTCTCTGGAGTATCTAAGGCTGATTATGATTTTTGTCTTCAGGGTGAGACCCCAGAAATATGTTAGGAACACTTTTCTTTGCTGCTTAACAAAGAACTTGATGAAGTAGCACCATGACCTACAAAAATATTAAGTCAAATAGTATGAGATAAAACTACAAGGAGATATATATCAGAGGTGTAATATTTTAAAATTCTCATAAACAATGTAAAAAACTTATTCCTATGCCTGGCCTAGATATTTTGAAACCATTTGAGTCCAAACATTAATGGAAATGGTTGTTTCCTCTCTAACAAATTGATGTTTACTTTAAAAATGCACTGGGTCTGGCTTACATCAGAAGTGTTGAAAGTTTGTGAAAATACAAAAAACATTCTGAAATGACGGAAGAAAAAAGGCATCATCCTGAGTTAAAGTTAAAAATAGTATTGTTCAGAGTTTCAGAATAAAGGAGCAATCTAACATTAATAAACTCATCCCCTAATCAAAACTTCTAAAGTCAAAATAATTAAAAAAAAAAAAAAGAAAAAAGAAAATAAAAGAACTGGACTGTTAATTAAAGTATTATTAGTGTGGGAATTTAGATGCTAAGTAAGTAGGTAATTTTTAGAATTAAAAACTGAGGCTATACGTAGCAATTATCTCAGTGAAATTTGGAGTGCTGACAGAACAGGACACAAAAAGTGATGTAGGTTAGAGGTGGCCTGCAGAATAAATAGATAAGATCATAAATAGATCAATCATAATCCAGGAGAAAAGCAAATGTGTTTTCCAAGGAATGTGAGACATCATTTTAGTGTGTAAGGTTAGTACAGCTTTCATTTGCATCTACCTCGCTTCAGTTGTCAACTTACACAAGTTATGTATATTACATCTACTGGCTAAGTAATCAAGTATGATCTGTTTTATAAACAGACTGTTGTGTTTTGCATTAAAAAGCTTTTACCTTGAAATACACTTCATCCATTCCATTTATAACTCTGAATTATCCCACAATGTCCATTTTTTCATTCTGATTGGAAGACTCACAACACTTTTTTGCTGCTAGCAAGAGAATATCTTAAAGGTGACAGAATACATATCCACAAAAGATTTCTTTTCTTGTAAAATGACCTCCTAATCCCTTCAAAGAATGTTTTTAGATATGCCCTTTCTAGCATCATTATGCCTAAGCACAAAACTGCTCCATGAATCCTGGGGACTGTCATTTGGAACGGCTTCTGTGCATGGAACACACATTCATAAAGGTTATTTTAGAAAGTATTCCCTTTTCTTTTCCTGAGATTTATAGGAAGATCTGCCAGTGATGGACTGCATCTCACCTTCCAATGGCTTGGGTAGAAAATGAGCTGCTGGTTTTGTTTTCTTGACTCTGTTTCCTTTCATGACCTGCCCTTCCTTGTTCAGACCTAAGAACCAGGCCCTTCCGGACTCCTGTTGTCTGTAGAGCATGGATGAGTAGATTACATAATAATTTTCAAAAACAGACTCCTTGAATTTGCACTCCGGTGTAAAAAGTTCCTGTGGGAGGAAAAGTAAACGTTAAGCGGTATCTCTGAAGTGCTGCTTCTGTTTTAACAATCCACAAACACCTTTACATTAGTTTAATGTATGACTTATAGTAAGGTTCCGTTTTGAGACCAGAAAATCTATCTTCCTATAGCTGACCTCCAGGTGAAGTTATTTCACCTCTCACCACTTCTCTTCTCCATCTTGCAACAAGGATAGCATATTTTGAAAGTACAGAAGAGACACAACCATAAAAACACTTAAAAATACAGGCATAATTATTCTCATGTTTTTCTGAAAGATTATCCTTGTTTTTCTTGAATTAGAATGTCTGTGCTAAAAAAAAAAACCACAAACATTGATGATAAAACTATTTTTCAGTTGTAACATGCTTGGTAGATTTAATAAAAGCAATAAACTTCCTCTATGTATGTTTTACAATAGTTAATATATACTGCTTAAAAATAGCTGTTAATAATATATTTAAAAATATATAATTTCCTAGAGTAGGCATGGTTTGAAACACCGTAGGAAAGTGCTGTTTTGATATGCAAATTCCTATACAAATAATGTTATTCCTATTGACTTTTTCATCGTTCATCTCATTATTGCTTATGTTTCCAGACGTCACATTCACTGAACCCTTTATTAAGGTTAACTTGAGCACAAACTTCTAGAACCCAGCAGCCAAATTAGTTTGATTTTAAATAATACAAATAAATAGTAATAAAAGTGTGAACATATATTGAGCACTTTACCTGAGTCCTTTAGAAAAATAAACAGCTAATAAAATTACCTTTTCTTTTCAAAGGTGAAAAAAAAAATTGCACTTTTTATGATGACAAAATAGAATTATGTGTGAATGTAGATAATTTTCAGTCTTTGGACTGTCTGTTGAAACCTGTGAATGATAATCCTATCAAAATAGGAGGAGGTGGAAGCAGGAAAGTGGAAGGCGACTTCACAAATCCCTTAGCCCTGAATCCGCTTTTCCTTTTTGCACTTATATTTCCTTCAGTTACTTCTCCTAAGAATTAAAATTCTGGAAATATCATCTATTCACACTCTTCCATTCAAATTAATTTGGTTTGTTTGTTTCTTTTTTTCTTTTTTTGTTTCTTTTTACTACTGGCCCAGTACAATACTGAGCTAACTCTCAGTAGTTGTTTTCTGGGTCTCTTATCTCAGACCCAGATGACTCTGTATTGTAAGGATTTCACAGCTGTTTTTGTCTCAACAGGTTTCCTTTCTGGAAAACAATGTCCTTAAAGACACAGATCCCCGTAAGGGAAAGCAGAGATGGAAATACTTTTCTGTATCTGTACTACGCATCACTCCATGTACCAAGAAGTTTTCTTCTTATGATAAGGGGCATACAGTATTCATATTGTTATGGCTTACACTATAACTTGTAAACAAAGCTATCTTACCTTATGCCAGGTATACTATTAGTTTTCTCAACTATGGAGTACTTTTTAGCATCAAATAAAAAGAATTGATGTATCTTCTTC
This sequence comes from Phasianus colchicus, assembly GCF_987193195.1. Taxonomy (NCBI): domain Eukaryota; kingdom Metazoa; phylum Chordata; class Aves; order Galliformes; family Phasianidae; genus Phasianus; species Phasianus colchicus. Next base: position 144,483,866 of record NC_143436.1, on the reverse strand, counting down.
AAAAACATATTAACAGCAGTTATTGCAGCAGCCAGAAAATAACCTGGAAACCTGCCTTAAATCAGGTGGTTTTCTCTGTGTGAGCAAATACGCTTAGTATCTCCACGTCAGACTCATTTACAGATGCAGAAGAAATTCTCTGATGTGTGCAATGGCCATTTTTTTGCACCACCACTTCTTTACCACCTATGTGTCCAGCTATATTTATATATGCATACAGAAATGCAAATACAGTCTGAACTAGAAGTGCTGAAAACTAACGAGAGGAAAATTCTTAATGGCAACTTCTCCTTTGCTACAGGGTTTTTCTCCTTCTGTTCCAAGATGTCTGCTGTTTGTGCTGCTCTCCTTCCTCTTATGCTGATTTCAAATCACAGCAGGGCTCAAGGAGACTCAAAGCCACAATGCAGGGTGGCAGGCTAGAGGGAATGCCTGCTGAACTCTTGCACAGGCATTTACATGCAAGTCGTGTTCCTCAGCTGTTGAAACAGCAGATGCTAATCAGGATTTGCCTACATTGCTTACAGAGATCTCCTCATTACCTGCTTCACTGCAAAAGCTACCCCCTGTGCTTCACACTGCATTTTACTTCCTTGTAAAGCTCAATTACCATAAACACTACTTAGCCAGTAGTCACTTCTTGCTATAAACAAAAGCTATTTGTCATTCTCAGCTCCTCTGTACTAGAGATGGGTGGTTGCCTGTGAGTGGTATTTCTGTGTTTTTCCAAATAATATCCATTAGGATACTTAAACAATATTCCTTAAAATAGTATGTCACCTTTGAATCAAACTCCTTCTTTTCTTTGGCATGTAAAACAGTTTCTCTGACAGTGCACAGGGGACAAAACTTCAGTTATTTTGCTCTACCAAGTCAAAACAAACAAACAAACAACAACAACAACAAAAACACCCTATTTCAATACAATTACTAGTCTATTGGATGTAGACTGATAGACAGGACAAACTGGAATCACTACCATCCCACAGTTATAAAAAGCAAAGTAATAGTCTGTTGGGCTTTTTTTGTTGGTTGTTGGTTGGTTGGTGGAATGATAGAATCCTGCCCCAAATTATTGTAGCTATCCTGTTCCAGATGGCTTGATGCTACAGCAACTTTGTTCAGGGTTTTCATTCATCCAGTATTAGGATGCAATTCTGCCCAGGATAAAGTTGGTCAAAAAGTAACTTAAATATATGCTACATTAAAGCATGCTAATTGTTCCAGTGTTGTGGAAAGTATTCATGAATACTAAGCACCTGTTGGTAACAGTACTGAAATATAGCCACTGATTCCTCTGAGAATTACTCTGGAAGGGGCTTCTGAAATAAGCACCTTCCAGGAGTGGAATATTTCTAACAATGATTTCTGCGGACAATGTCTTATATGGCTAAAAAGCTGTTAGCACCCATATTTTCTCCGGTAAAGCAGCCATGGCACCTAAAGCACTGCTTCTGCATGTACCTAGGCCAAATTTAGCTCTACATACCTAAATCTCAATCTAGTAATAATTCAGAAAGCGAGCATCATGGGCTAACCACTCTGCCTTTAAAAAATCATTTACATTTCATTTTATGTGAAGTCATTATTAGAGGAAAAGGCAGTTACATTTTGCCAGTCCAAAGAGCCTATTTGTTTAGAGGCAGAAGAAATATAAATCTTGAGAGATGTGGTTGACTTGAATCATTTAGATCTTCCCTTCAAGAATGACATCTTCAGTTTTAATTGCAGGACAATCTTTCCATTTTGTATTAGGAACTCTATGTACTGCAAAACCAGACATGACTTGCAAACAAGAACTTGTGCTCAGGGTATTTCTTCCAAGGTCAGTGCCCAGATTTAACATGTAATCTTACATAAAAGTTGGTTTACTTCTGTCAAAGCAACATCTGAAAAATAAAGTACATTCCAGATGCCAATTTCCAAAACCCCAGGATAGGTCTCTGGCTGTAAACTTCAATCATATACAGCTTCCTGGGTCCTAGGGAAGAGAAGGATGGATTAAATTGCACCTTGATGGGAAGAACTGTCACTTGGACATTTGTGCTAGCTTCCTAACAAGTTATTCTTAATGTGAATCATATTTGGCGATGTAATAATTCTCCTGGTAGCTGTGGAGTTAATAAGTATTATCATTCACAAGTTGTGGGTTCTCTCTTGGGATCAAAGTGTTTTACCATTGGGGAGTCCCTAGTTTTGGGGCTCCTACAAGTGTTGCCAAAACTTATCATTGTAGTATCATGACATAATATGTAGGTAACTCCACAAGTAATGCCTCCTATTTATTTCCACGGAAACTATAACTGAAACAAAGAATACAAAAAACATTATTTGATAGAGGAAATTCTCAGCTACAAAACACTATTTTTCAACATCATTACCACTATTAGCTATGCATTTTTGGCAGTGATGAACAAGACTCTGAACCAATGAAGGTAACCCACTGTTTCACAATTGCTGTAACAGCTTCATTGCTAGGAAACTGTTGCCCATACAGTCCATCTTTCATTGGCCCAAACAGATGGAAGTCAGAAGGCACAAAGTCTGGACTACACGATGAGGACAGTCCAGCCAAGACTGGCAATGTGCTTCACAGTCTTCACGTGGCTATGGGGTCTGGTCTTACATATTTCAAGAGAAAGGTTGCTTTCTTGCTAATGTCAATCTGGAAGTTTGAGTCTTCTGCTTCACATCACAATGTAACTGTCAGAGTTGATGGTTTTTCCATGTTCCAGGAAATCCAGAAGGATCATTCCTTTCATGTCCAAAAGACAGTGCACATTACTTCATCTGCTGAGGGCTGTGTCTTGAAATTTTTATTTGATGGGAAATTCACATTGCCACTCCATGAGCTGCTGTTTTGGCTACAGTTCATAGTGGTGACATCACATGTCGTCACTGGTAATGATGAAATTCAGGAAATTGTCACTTTTAGCTCCTTATTGTTTCAATAGGTCCTGACAGACTTGAATGTAGCTTTTCAGGTCTCTGACTGCAGGAAGTGACTGAGCCTGTTGCTGCCTTTGGAGGGTAGCAGGGGTAACACCTGCATGAAGTGGGAGATATGCTCAGCATGGTGGCAGAACTCAAAGAGGAGGTGAAGAGGTTTAGGAGCATCAGGGAGTGTGAGCAGGAGATGGGCTGATGGAGTAACTTCCTGCCATAACTATGAGAAGTGCACTGGGGTGATACATCCCAAATAGTGGTGGAATTCCCTGCTCTGTTGCTGTCAGGCAGAGAGAGGGAACATAAGAGATGGGGAGGAATGGAAACAGATCTCAGCTTGATGTTGCAAGAAATGCCTCTCACTATGTACCTCAATTCTCCAGGTGACCCTATGTAATAGGACTGAGGCTCTGGATCTCAAGGGATCCAGATGCGGTGGAAGGTTTACTCAAGAGATTGTCTACGATGAGGCAATTAGTTCCATGCCTCAAGACAGACTCCACCAAGAAGGAAAGAGTGGTAGTTGTCATAAATGACTCCTTACTGAGGGGAACACAAAGTCCCATATGTCAGACAGAACCTACCCATAGGAAAGTGTGCTGCTTTCCTGGTGACATTATTTAAAAACTTCCTGATCTGATTCGCTCCTCTGATTATTACCCTTTACTAATAGTTCAAGCTGGCAGCAATGAAGCTGCTGAAAGAAGCCTGAGGGCTATTAGAAGCATCTTTAGGTCATTGGGGCAGTTAGTCGATGGAGCAAGAGTACAGGTGGCATTTTCCTCTATGCCCTCAATGGTAGCGAGGCATACCAAGACCAGGAAAATCCATCTTATAAATATGTGGCTAAGAGGCTGGTGACACCACAAGAATTTTGGCCTTTTTGACCATGGAGAGTATTATTCAGCAGCAGGTCTGTCTGGAGGACTGGAGGCTTGACACTGTGACTCCTATCTTAGAATAATAGAATCACAAAATGTTTTGGGTTGGAAAGGACCTGTAAGATCATCTAGTTTCACCCCTCCTGCTATAGGCAGGGACATCTGCCTCTAAGATCAGGTTGCTCAAAGCTCCATCCAGCCTGGCCTTGAATGTTTCCAGGGATGGGACATCCACAACCTCCCTGGGCAACCTGTTCCACTGTCTCAGCATCCTCACAGTAAAAAATTTCTTCCTAAAATTAGTCTAAATGTACCCTCATCCAATTTAAAGGCATTTCCCCTCATTCTATCACTACTTTCCTTACAAAAACTCCCTCCTCATCTTTCCTGTAGGCCCCTTTCAGGTACTGGAAAGTCACTATAAGGCCCCTGGAGACTCCCATCTACAAGAAGGGTCATAAGGAGGATCTGCAGAACTACAGCCCTGTCAGCCTGACCTTGATGCTAGGGAAGGTTATGGAACTAATAATTCTGAGTGACATCACAAGGCATCTGCAGGACAACCAGGGGATCAGGCCCATCCATTATGGGCTCATGAAGGGTAGGTCCTTCTTGACCAACCTCATCTCCTATGACTGGGTGACCCACCTGGTGGATGAGGGAAAAGCTGCTGATAAAATCTACCAAGACTATCCCAAGACTACCTAGGTACCTAGACTTGTCCTCTACAACTATGTGAAAGGAGGTTGTGGTGAGGTGAGGATTGGCTCGGGTTGGATATTAAGAAAAACAATTTCTCTGAAAGAGTTATCAGACACTGCAATGGGACATCCAGGGAGGTGGTTGAGTCATCATCCCTGGAGATTTCCAAAAAATGTGTAGATGTGGTGCAAAAGAGTATGATTTAGTGAGCAATATTGGTGTTAGATGGATGGTTGAGCTAGATGATCTTAGAAGCATTTTCCAACCGTAATGATTCTATGATTCTGTGAATACTGTGAATTTTCTTTCTTAAAAAGAAATATATATATATACACATACATACATATATATATATATATAAAGTCACTCATTCTTCACTGTGAGGGTGGTGTGAGACAGTGGAGGAGTTGTAGAAGATGCCCGCTCCCTGGAGGTGGCCAGGCTGGATGGTCCAGTGGAAGGTGTCCCTGCTATAGCAGGGGGGTTGGAATCGGAGGATCTTAAAGGTCCCCTCCAATCCAAACATTCTATGATTCTGTGATTCTGTGAAAAACAAATCCCACAAAGCATAGCTTTTTCTATTACAGCAGTCAGCAAGAAGAAATAATTATATAGCTATGGACAAGACACCCATGCCATGAACCACAGAGTTAAGAATTAAAACCTAACATGAGCCAGCCATACAGCTTTGAGATATTATTTAATAATTACATGAACACCTTCTGCAATTTTGATCCATATGTATGTTCAATATGTAAATCAATAACAAATTGACAGGCCTGAACAAAATGTAACTTTCCAGTAAACACAATGAGGGACAACATCAGTCCCTGGCTCAATTACAGTTGTCTAAGAAGCCACAAGGAAATGGGGGAAATGGACTCCTATGAAAGTTGTCCATCCTGAACCTACAACCATTATTAGATTAGCTTTTTACACTGAAATACAGGAAATGAGGGTATCATTCTAGTTACAGCCATAGAAGATATACCCAGCAGTTCACCTCCTGAATTGTAGCCAGAAGCAAACAGGGAGGTATTGGATACTCTTGAAGGTGGGCACAATTGGACTTGGACAACAGCAAAAGCACAGCTGCAGGTGGAATGAGTTGCTCCGTGGTGCTAAGCAGAAAACACAGCAGTAAGACAAACTCAAAGAGGTTGCCAGGTGAGAAACAGCCAGTCTAATCAAGCACAATAAAAAATCCTGATTAGTGATATTTTTCAGAACTCAATACCAGTTTTAATCCTGTTTTAATCCTACCTATTATTTGCACTTTTAAGTCAGGGTAGTGAAACAAGACATCAGTGCTTTGAAAGTACAGATCTGCCCGATGGGAACAGCTTACCATTCATACAAATACAGGATATAAGTGAAAAAAACATCCCCAAAATGATTTCAGTATACTATTATTGGGTTATCAGACATTTTTGGTAAGAAGGATGACAAATGAGAGACTGGAGAAAGACAACACTAGTTTTGCAGATGCTTATGGCAAACTTCTGCAAAATGAGAAAAGCAGCACAGAGTATACACAGAGGTATTTTGGGCAGTGTTAGAGGAGGAAGTGACATTTTGATAGCAGATAATAAGGTTGGAAATGACTCATGAAGAAGGACCTTAAAATTAAAGAGAAGCAGACTGTGTTTAATGAGGAGAAGGCATTCAACAGAGAAGAGAAATACAGCTAAAATATTGAAGCTGGGAACTGTACTTTGTAGCAGCCTTCTGAAGTGAAACAGTGGGGGTGGTGTTGAATTTATCAGTGAAGGAGGGGAAGACACTGGATTAACCAAGGTGTGAAATGATGATACCCCAGACCACAGTTGCAGTACTGTAGAAGGGTATAAAGCCAAGCCATGGACACGTTCATACAACAAGAATGATGAGATTTGGAGGCTTCACCTGCTTATGAGAATTGGAAAATACCTGCATTGGTATGTCTCCGACTTTCTAAACATTGAATTAGATGAGTTAGGCTGTCATGCAAGATGTCTATTTGACAGATGTTTATATAAGAGAATAAAAGAGCTGCTCAGGAAACCCCATCAATACCACCAAATTTTTCCAGCTCTTAAGCTGGCCAAGACATACAGTTCAAAATCATCTTATTCAAGATCTCCTCTTCAAATGGCTGAAACTCCAGCAGTGTATGGTTAGATACTTTCTTGATAAAAGATAAATTGAAAAAACATTCTCTGTATTTTAGAAGATGCTGCTGATCTGGTCCTGAAAGTTCCCTAATACACACTTAGTTTTAAACATAGCAACAACAGCAAGTAAAGTTGGCAGAATTTTCTAAGTGCAAACTAACAGAGCAAGATATTGAGGAATGGGAACACTCCAGGAGACTTTAGATACTGCACTGTGAACTTTGCAGCACTATTACTAAAAAAGCTTCAAAATAAAAGGCAGTAATAGCTGAACCTGCCAATCTCACAAGCATACCATGAAAGAAGCAAATGCTCAGAAGTCTGTGCACACACATTTCAGTCTTTAGGCAGAAAATTTCCTTAACATATTCTAACAGAGTAGAACAGAGAACTCCAATGATGGGTTTTCAGAGCTAGGGTTGCTTCTGTTCTCTGTAAAATTCCTAATACGTGGATTTATCTATTTAAGTAAAGCAACACAAACTTGATATCTTGAAGAAAAGAAACAATGATCCTGCTGATTAAAGAATCATTGATAGTGCAGTAAAGACAAAAGTCTTTATCTATAATTCCTGTCTCCCATCTTGGATTTCTAAAAGACCCATCTGTGTGACTAGCACTGCTTTCTTTAAAAAAGCAAAAACATAACAAAAAAGAACCCCACAACTTCCAACTAAATTTAGGTGAAAAGTAATGTAAATCAATGTTCTTGCAAATATTAACACTTAGAAACAGTGGGCGAAAACCTCAGATTTTTCCCAGAGGTTTTTGGGAGTGCTCCTCCAAGAAGGCAAGGTGGCCAAAAGCCCAACTGAAGTGCCTATACCAACGCATGCAGCATGGGAGATAAGCAGGAGGAATTGGAAACTGTGGTGCAGTTTGAAAACTACAATCTTGTTGCTATCATGGAAACAAGGAGGGATGACTCACATAACTGAAATGCCATGACTGAGGGCTAAGGGATGGGTAAGGTAAAAACGTGGAGGAGATGCTCTCCATGTTAAGAAGTGGATTAATTGTGAAGAGCTGCCCCTGAAAAACAAGCATGAACAGATGGAGAATTTGTGGACTTCATTGCAGTCTTCCAGTACTTGAAGGGAGCTTACAAAAAAGGAGGGAGACTGACTTTTTGCTCTGTCTGGTAGTGATAGGACAAGTGGGAAGGGTTTTAAACTAAAAGAGGGGAGATTTAGGTTAGACATTAGGAAGAAATCTTTTACTCAGAGGGTGATGTGGCATTGGAACAGGTTGCTTAGAGATGTTGTGGATGCCCCATCTCTGGAAACATTCAAGGCTAGGTTGGATGAGATCCTGGGCAGCCTGATAGAATCAGGCCCAGCCAGCATGGGTTCATGAGAGGCAGGTTGTGCTTGACCAACCTCATCTCCTTCTATAACTGGGTGACTAGACTTGTAGATGAGGGAAAGGCTGTAGATGTAGTCTACCTAGACTTCAGCAAAGCCTTTGACATGGTCTCTCACAGGCTTCTTCTGGGGAAACTGGCTGCCCGTGGCCTGGACAGGTACATACTCCTTTGGGTAAGAAACTGGCTAGAGGGCTGTGCCCAGCGGGTGATGGTTAATGCAGTTAAGTCCAACTGGCGACCTGTTTCAAGTGGTGTCCTCCAGGGGTCGGTACTGGGGCCTATCTTGTTTAATATCTTTATTGATGACCTAGACGAGGGGATTGAGCGTACCGTCAGTAAATTTGCAGATGACACCAAGTTGGGAGGTGGTGTGGATCTGCCTGAGGGTAGGGAGGCCCTTCAGAGGGACTTAGATAAGCTGAATCACTGGGCTGGGGTGAATGGAATGAGGTTCAACAAGGCCAAGTGCTGGGTCCCCATGCAGCCCCATGCAGCATTATAGGCCCAGGGACGAGTGGCTGAATGACTGTGAAGAGGAAAGGGACCTGGGGGTGTTGGTTGATGCTTCGCTGAACATGAACCGACTGTGCCCAGGTGGCCAAAAGGGCCAGCGGCATCCTGGAAATAGTGTGGCCAGCAGGAGCAGGGAGGTGATCATCCCCCTCTACTCAGCACTGGTGAAGCCACATCTTGAGTACTGTGTTCAGTTTTGGGCCCCTCACTACAGGAAAGACATTGAGGCCCTGGAGCATGTCCAGAGAAGGGGAACGAAACTGGTGAGGGGTCTGGAGCACAAGTCTTATGAGGAGCGGCTGAGGGAGGTGGGATTGTTTAGTCTGGAGAAGAGGAGGCTCAGGGGAGACCTCATTGCACTCTACAACTTCCTGAAGGGAGGTTGTGGTGAAGTGGGGTTTGGCCTTTTCTCCCAGGCAACGAACAGGACCTGAGGAAATGGCCACAAGTTGTACCAGAGGAGATTTAGGTTAGACTTACTTAAGGAAGAACTTTTTCTCTCAGAGAGTGGTCAGGCACTGGAATGGCCTGCCCAGGGAGGTGGTGGAGTCACCGTCCCTGGAGGTGTTCAAGTGGCATCTGGATAAGGCGCTGTGAGATCTGATTTAGTAGCTTGTGGTAGCAGTGGTAATGTGAAGACGGTTGGACTAGATTTCCACACTAGGTTTCCAACCTTGTGATTCTATGATTCTATGACTCTATGAATGGTTAGCAGCTCTGCCCATAGCAGGGGCACTGGAACTAGATGATCTTTAATTTCTGCTTCAAGCTAAGACATTCTATGATTTTATGATTCTGTGAACTGGCATTCTAATTAAGCAGCGGTATGATTGGTAATATTAGTAACATAACAGTTCTATTATTCATCTACATTCATGAGTTTCTACAATAAGGCCACAAGGAACAGGCCCATAGCATGCACAGACTAGCAAAACTTTCTGTGTGTTAAAGATGGTATTGATTGCAGCCTGAATTTGGCTTCATCTTCTGTCCAGATTGGAACAGAAAGCAAAGCAGTTTGGATTACAAAGACTTCCCTGTTTCATAACAAAGAAATTGTTTTGCTTATGACCAGTAGTGATGATTGTATTAAAATATCATTGATTACAGGCAATAATGTCTTGTATGCAATACATTGCACATGGCCATTAATTTCATAAACTTACTACTTGCAAGACTAAACAATGATGTCAGATAAAAGTGTATTTTAAATAATAACTTGAAGAATGATCTCCACTTCCTACTTATAGAGACCAATAGAACTCTCTATCTCTCGTCTCCCCATCCGCATAGAATTAATATTATATCACAAGCAGTGCTAAGATATTTACATTCTTTTGATTGATACCTACATTTCAGAGTCGTCAACTCAGATATGGATGAAATAGAACAAGGTTTTCTTGATGTAAGTTCTTCTGTTACATGTTATTTAAAGTTGTACAGTTTGACTTCAAAAGTGAACTAATGTTTTTGAAATGAAGCCCATAATGCAGATCTGAATCATGAATCTCAAATTAAAAGTAAGCGAGAAAAGGTTGTTAAAATTCAAATATATCTGAAAGGACATTTAGGGGAGCACCCTCAAAAATTAATGCTAATTAATTTTTGGTGTCTATATGCCAAAAATTGAATACTTCAAGAGAACTGATAAAAAAGTGTTGCCTCACTTGAATAAGAGAAGCAAAATGAAAACTAATGATAAACCAAATTAGTAAATATCTGTTTATAATGGGCTGCAGCCCACCCACAGCTATCACACACTATAGCATGTGGCCAAACACAGCATCCTCCTTCATCCCCACAGACATAGAAAGTGTGAGGCAACATTATCTTTCTGCTTCAGTTCTGCTCTGAACTTTCACAGAAATGTCTACTCTCTTTCTTGAGAACAACCTTGGCTTTGAAGAACATGCAGCCAGAATCCTTGCACTAGTGAAATATCTTCTTTCTTTTTCCAAGAGTGTAATCTTCTCCCTGCATAATCCTCAGCACCTACCTTCCTTCAAAATTTAAATTTGGAGTAAAAATCTTTAAGGTTTCAGCTTAAACACCAGCCATTACTCCTTGTTGTATCAACACAAAAAGACATATTTTATCTCCTGTACAGCATCTGTGATTACAGAAATCCAGTATAAGTAAGACAGACACACACTCCCAGTCATGACTAAAAGAAATTGTGCGCATTGTAGGGAATATTTTCTTCTGCTGTTACAGAATATTTCAGAGAAGAGCATAAATAAACCAACTTGTCTTTCCCCAGGTTTTGAAATAATTTTATCCAGACACCTCAAACCTTATCTCAAACAACTCAAATGATATAAATCATCATGAAAACATGCAGAATTTTATAAGAACCAAGTACCAAAAAAATTCCCAAGGAGGATAATTGTTTCCCTATTGTTCCCATTAATGAAATCTCTGCTGTTCTGCAATATACCATAAGGCTGGATAAAGCAATCTGATTCTAGTTTCAGCCATTGCTTGACTAGTATATTATCAACATTAATTGTCTACTGTTGTGTAATGTCACTGGGCAGTACATTTTCATATACATAGTCTACCTTCTCAAGTATGATATTATGATGATTCCATAAGTATCTCCAAAGTAAACATAAATAGATGAGCAAATTCTGAGGTGTTTTGTAAGATATACTTCAGAATCTTTCAGTTCTATGTGTTCCTTCCAAAAGATGTGTGAATTTATGAAAGTTTTAAATGGGTGTAATTTACAGGCTGAGGAGCTAGAAAAAGTTGCAAGAACACTCAAATTATATGAAGTGGCCTACTTTACTGTACTGATTTTAATTTATTTCTTTTTCTTTACAGTTGTGAAATTGTTTTTCTGCTTGTAGTCTTCTTTTTATGATCGCTCAATGCATTAATTATTCCATGATTAAAGAATCAGCATTTTTAAAAGATAGTGGACAGCACGAGTACAAGTCAATTAGCTGAGGACAATTGTATGAGTTTCTTGCTGATGCTCCTTTGTCATCCTTTCAGATTTTTTACGTCTGTAAGGACAATGAGAGAAGCAGGCCCAGAGAAAACTCTACTTGAGGAGACAAAGCCATTCTGCAGCTGCCCACTGAAGGCTTGGAGGCAAAGAGACAACTTCCTCAGATGTTTGCTACTTAACTCTTGTTATGTAAAGTATGTATATTTTTCTCCTAAATACATATTTAGGAGCTGTCCAGCAGAACAGCCTCTTTCACTGTAGCTGTGTCTCACACAGAAAAAGTACCATAGGAGTGAAGTTTTCTATCTTTAACTAGATCACAAATGAATACAAACAAAAAATCCTGTTTTTCTTGCTAATATTTTGCAGTTAAACTTCAGAAAATATTTATATATATATACGTATCTCATGCATTTTCACTAATAGAAGAAAATATCTGTTTTCCCTTAATATACTTCATTTAGAGATCTAAAAAATATTTTCCTGTTCTTATTCAATTTTCACAGCATCTACATAGCTGTTATTTCAAGCATCCATTTTTAGAAGAACGTTAAAGTGCAGAGATTCAGAGACAAACATTCAAAAGCTGCACAGTGAATCAATACCAAAGACAAAATAAAATCCATTCTATCTCCTGTTTTAACTTAACAGTTAATGGGAAATAAAATGTCAGCCACTAAAAGGTATTTTTGGAATGGCATCATGCTGTTAACCAGTCAGAAGTGGTGAAAAGAAACAATTTAGACACTTTAGTATATATCAATACATGTTTAAAAAGCAGAAATTTAATGTACCTCATTAAATAGGAGATGATTATATGCAACTCGTAACATACACCCAGCAGTGATGCTTGTTTTTGTTCTGGATGGGTAACAGCAGGATGATTATGAATACATCCTGACGCTCTGATAAAATTCCTCTTTTAGCAACAAGCTTATGAAGGCTGATTATGAACAATGTGAATGTATAGAGTCAGGCAAAAATCATAAAAGGATAAAAATCAGAATGGTAGCAAAGGATTAGTGCTTTTTATTTGTTTCAGGGTTGCAACATATGCTGTAGATTTGAAGAAAAAAAAAAAAGGACATAGTTGTCTAAATGGCATTCATAACAACAACAAACAAAGCAAGATTTAAAGAAATAACTGCTGGCAATCAATGGTACAAGTGGTAATCAATGCTACTATTTGCTCAAGGTTTTAGAAATTTGACTATCTCCAATGACATCAGTTAGAAGTTTGCTCTCAAGCCTCCACCTCATTGTCTGTTACAGCACATTCTTATAACTGTTCTGTAGAAAATCGAACTTAATATTGAATGGGTAACAACATATTGATCTTAGAGTGCTTTTAATCTCGTCATAAAGAATCCTGAACTATAAGAAGAGATATACGCATTTCTAACTTTTAACTCTTCCAATCTACTAACCTGAGTACAAAAGGGAAAAAAGAATAACTTCTTTCTTTGGCATCTACAAAACTCTAAAGGGAGTTTTTGTGTCTTCCCTACATCCACTTTTGTATCCCTCCTCTACACTGTGTTGTTTTCCAACAGAATTCATTATACAGTGCCACACACACTACAGATTTTGCAAAGAAGCTCAGCTGTGGTGAATATGTTTCAAGGAAACAATGAGATTTTATACAAGCCTATGGTTGTCTTTACTACTACTTGAAAATGAATTTACATCGTCTGTGTTCCTGAGAAATGAACATGACATTAAGAATACATTTTCTTTTGGCTTGAGTGGCTAGCTGAAAAGATAAATTGATCTAGAAAACATATATCGCCACTGAACTGTGTATATAAAAACAATTCAAGGCAAGGGATCAGGGTCAAAATTATAATCTACTCAGAAGAGTAAATCTATTTGTAACACACCTTCAACTGGCAGAGAAAACACAGTGAGTGCACAAATAAAGGTGTTCCCTACTAGATCACTTATAAGAAGCACGAGTCCTGGATGGAAATAAATTACTGGTTTTATGTCTTAAAAATAGCCTAGTGATGCATAAAGCATGAGAATGAAAACATCAGGCATTCTGAGTTCCAAGTCCATTGGAAACCATTCTTCTCTGGCTTCACCAAAACTGAGGACAGTTTTCATATTTCTCTTTCACAAGAAAACTATACATCAAGCCACACTGCAAACAAACACTGTTGTTTGTAATTTAGAAAATCTGGAAATAGGGTGAAATTGAGCAAGTTATTCTCCTCTGATGTGTGGTGATGCCTCTTAAGTTACTTTGATATCAGTAGCCAGAGAGCAGTTATTTTAACTGTGGGTTATAGGTACAAATTTATCAGATAGCTCCTGGCTCTTCCAACACCAGAGTTTCCTGATAACATTGACAACTTTCCTTCACACTTTTTTTTCATGCCTATCAATTTACCTGAAGAGCTTCTGTGCTATTACCTGTACTAAAACTTCTGTTTTCTCTTTAGCCAGGATAGTGAGAATATGCTCAAGCATGTGCTTATTGTCAAAGTGTAACATCTTGTGGCCAAAACATTCTCCTCATGATTTATGCTAACCTGTTGGCTTCTGCACCAGCAGGAAAATTCAAAATACAGGACACTCACATCTCACCCTAAAAACATGATTCCTAGCTTTACTGTAGTAACCAAAGGAAACAGAGATATATTTTTAGATTAATTGCCCATAGGTTCACCAAATTTTTCTGTATTTGTTTTTCAGATGATACTACTTTATGCCATTCCTCCCTGCTTGTTATTTTAAACTGCCTTGTTGCTAATACATCTGGCTGTCTTCTGTCCTTTCTCACAGGGTCTCACAGACATTACGAAAGCCAAAACAAGCAAAGCAAAATGATGACAAAAACAAAAACAAACAAACAAAAAAACAGAAGAAAAATGTCTTGCTATTTTGAGAGAAAGGTGACACTAAAAATATGTGTATATATTCTCAAGGAAAAGCAAATGGTGTCCCACCACTAGACCACACTTTAATTCCTCCATCACAACTGTCTTTGTAATAACTTTTCCTAAATATGCAGACTAATTTACTGACTACCATCACATTGTCAAGCACTGGCTGCACTTTTGTACAGCTGAGTCTCCTTGGTTGTGGTTCTTTCTGTCCTTTTTGTATTTGTCAATCAAAGTTCCTTTGTTGTTCATTTCCTTCAAGTCTTTCAAGAGCCTTTTGAAAAGTATTTTCTCCTTCTCCCACAATAATCAAAACATCAGTATATTAAAAACATTGTTACGGGCCATATGAACTCTATTTTCCTGTAAATGTCACAACATTTTTTACATCTATTTTCATGCTCACATACATTGCGGAGTGTATCTGTTTACTGTGGCCTTAAAATGACATCAAGCAAGGCAAAAGTTTGACTTCTGATTGACACTTCCTATCTTTTGAGTTATAAACACACCACTCTATTATCTTCAGTTTTATCCATATTTCCAGGTGGTTTTTTTTGTTCCCTTCCCTCTGTGCCCCAAAAGCACTGTATCATATGCTTTCTTAAAATAGATGAAACCATACCTCTCTCTTATTCCTATCTTTTTTTTTTGTTGTTAGCTATTAACCAGAAAACATTTTATAAGAAGTGGGAGCTGTTTTTCCGTAATTTTTATGCACAAATCTTCCTTAATTAATTTTACTGAAAAGATAAAAGCTATGATTCTGTGGCCTTTAATCAAAAAGGGTCTCTCTCTCCAAAGAATTAGTTTATAAAACTTGTATGCTTTCATACGCTTGCTGACAACTCCATAGAACAGTTTCACATTAATATTATTGCTCTGTCTCCCCTTCTACACTCTAAATGCCTTCTATTCTATATCTTGACAGTTCTAGGGTTTTGTGACTTTTTGGAATTGAAGATTTAAAGATGTTATTTATTTATTTTACAGGAAACTAATTCAGATTCCAGTAGTCTGTTATTCCTGCCAAATTTAATATTTATATTTTGGCACTAACTGATTGTTTGTACATTTTACAGTTTCAGTATAGAGACAGAAAACCAAATGAGTGCTGAATCTGAATGATCCTTTTGTTCCTACATGACACCATCCTAGGTGCAGAATAAGCCAACCTGAAGACTTTGTGGTTTTGATGCTTAAACAATGCTTAAACAGTACTAATTTTACGAAATAAATTGCTTTGTGCTATATCTGTGTAGTGTTAGGCTGAGCAGAACAGTGCACCGGGGTCTATGCCAAAGAGATATCAAAAATTCATGAGAGGTAGACATATGAGGAATTTATGACATGAATGGCAACACTATTTTTACAAAGGCCAATTAAAATCAATTACATTAGTTCAGAAATTCCAATTTATTTTAAGCAACCATGCAGATAAAACACTGTTGCATAGAGATACATTTCTGTGCAATTTGTACAATTTTCTTTTAGTGTCTACCCTTTGCAGACAGTCCAGACAGAACCAAGCATTCTCAGCAAAGCCTGTGTACAGGATTCTATTTTTCAGTACTCATCACAACTAAATTTTGTCCTCCATCTTCTATAAATGCAGAAATAATAGAGGTAAATGTGTTTTGTTTTGTTTTGGTTTTGTTTTTGTTTTTTGTCTGCTTCTCCCCCAAATTCCCAATACTGCCACTTTTGAACAGTCAACAGACAAATTCATCCTTGCTGCTCATAATTTCTTGCAAATCATGATTTTCAAAAATACCTTCAGAAAAATAAAATTTAAAACAAACAACCCAAAAAAAGAGACATTGGATCAGCTGAACAGTTTTCACAAAAGAATTTGCATCTCTTTAGGGAATGTGGGTGATGGAGAAACCTCACATCTATAAGTCTAAAGAATATTTCACTATATGGGGAAAAAAAAAAAAAAAAAAAAGAAAAGGACCAGAGAAAAGTGGAATCATTTACCTATTTCAAAAATTTCTTTTAGATCAATTTGAAATAGATTTTTCATTTGAAGAAAATATGAAACAAGATGTCATTCAGTACTATTTTTCCCCCACTAAATAAAATTCTTCTGTTTGTAGCCATAACGCATTGAATATTGCAGTAGCCTTTAGCTCAGAGCTCTAAACACATGAGCTCCACTCCAGTCTGCGGATGAGGCAATAGATGGGATTTTTCCACTGGAGTGGGGGCTGGTGAGACTTAATGAGTGTCACAGCTGATCTCATCTGTGGTGCCTCACAGTGGCCCCAGAAGTATAGCTGCCCTTCCACATCTCTGCCTGTGGCCTCTGAAGCACATACATGACCCTCATAACGAGGAGGAGGCCAAAGAAGAGGCTGTTTCCACAGTGAAACAAAGACTGCATGAGCAGTATTTTGATGCATCCAGAATCTCCAAGTGCTAAGGCAAGGACAGAACATAGGCAGATTTTAAAAGGCATTATAAAAAAAGTGATTTTTTGGAAGAATAATGAGAATGGGCAAAGAAAGGGAACTTTTACTGCAAAAAATGTGAAAGATTTTCCTAACTATTTTCTGTGTTAGGCTGCCTTGTTTTCTTTTTTCTTCTTTGATTTTCAACCTGTCATTAGTGGTACTTCCTAAGGACTTTGTCCATGCCACTTTGACTCCTCTGGAAGGATTTTTGATAGCTACTGAAGAAGAGCACTGAGCTTAGGGACTGTTACCTATTACTCTGCTCAAATGTCTGATTTCTACATTGAACTGAGTATACAGGTATGGGAAAATAACAGTAAAGAGATAAAGTTTGCTCATAGAGAGTGAGAACTGCATCAAAACTGAGGCAGCAATGTAGCTTCTCTGGCATTTATGACCTGGTCATCCTTCCTCATGCATCATCTTGCAGGATCTGTACACTTGATAAATCTCAAGGGCAGGGGAGGCATTTTGGCTGTGGATAAGAGGTTGAGAAGTTCCTTGTCACAGAGTCACAGAATCACAGAATCATAGAGTGGCTTGGGTTTGAAGGAACCCTAAGAATCACCAAGTTCCAACCGCCCTGAAACAGGCAGGGTCACCAACCTCCAGATCTGGCACTAGACCATGTTGCCCAGGTCCCCATCCAACAAGGTCTTGAACACCTGCAGGGACAGAACATCTACAACCCTTCCAGGCAGCCTGTTCCAGTACCTCACCACTCTCTTTGTGAAGAACTCTTCCCTGATGTCTAATCTAAATCTTCCCTCTTTAAGCTTAAAACTATTCTCCCTTCACTATCACTATCTACCAGAGTAAAAAGTTGATTTCCCTCCTTTTTATAATCCCCTTTTAAATAGTGGAAGGCTGCAATGAGGGCTCCTCACAGCCTTCTCTTCTCCAGCCCCGCTCCCTCAGCCTGTCTTTGTAGGGGAGGTGCTCCATACCTCTAATCATCTTTGTGGACCTCCTTTGGACCCTCTACAACAGCTCTACTTCTTTCCTGTACTGGGAGCTCCACAGAGAAAGAAAAGTCCTCCTCCACTCCTTGACCTTTGACCAAGTTTTACACTGTTGGGATGCTCTGCTGCATGCTGGTTTTGCAGGTGTGGTGGCTCTGCTGCTTCGCAAAAACTTCCAGCCTGCAAATCAAACTCTGCCATGGAAAAAATGGAGCCATTAGCACAGCGCCACCAGCAAATACAAAATTGGAAGCTTTGGATATATCCGCCTATGCTTGTATCAAGTTTTGAAGAATAAGCTTCGTTTCTCTTATCTCCTTACACAAGATCAGTAATGAAAAAACAGCCACTGTGAATCACGTTCACAGGTTCTGCTGAAGTTCTCAATCCCTGCAATCAGAAGAACACACTGTTTACACTGTGTATGATTTACACCAAAAATAAATCTGGTATTTCACAAAAAGAAGGCAAACAAAAAGTTTTCTTTTTTTTTTTGACATTTTTTTATCATGTTTATATGTATCTTCAGAGGTCTGTACTAGTTGATCCACTCACCACTTCCAATAAAGAAGTTGAAAAAAACCCTTTGAGTACATTTTATATCTCACAATACCAGGGAAACTGAGCTTAAAGCAAACATTTTTGGAGTCTTCGATGTTGGAGTTCCTGTTTAGCAGGGACAACTTGAGGCCACACATTCAGCTGTGCAGCACACAGTTCTACTCTCAGCATGCTCACCCCTTCTGAAAATCAGGTCAAGCATTTAGTTACCCAAAATATGCAATGAAAATGTGCTCACAAACAATCTTCCCCAAGCTCAAAAATTCTATCCTGTTTTTCAAGCCAGTTAAGATTTTGCCTATGGTGCGTCTTCTCAGAAAGCCCCAGAAGTGGACAGGGTCCAATTTGACCACAGGTTCCTACTGCGATCCCAGCACTGTTTTGTCCACACATAGTGAGCAACGCTGAACACAGACCTGGATACTTCACTATCTAACTCCCACATAAATGGATACACAGAAAAAATTCAAATCTACTGTGGGTCAGAACCAACCTTCAAATCTATGAAGCATGGCAGGGAAAAGCTTTTCTGCTGGTGTTTTAACAAAGTGAGTGCTTTAGAAAAAGACAGCCTACAAAATGAGTATGGAGGGCAAAACTTGCAAGCAGGAGAGCATACAGATAAATAGATTTAAAAAAAAAAAAAAAAAAAAGGTCAGGAAATAATCTGGGAACACCAGTACAAACAAATGGAGTAGTCTTGGGACAAAGTTTGATGTGATTATAGAAATTCAGAAAAAAAGCAATACAGATATTCCAGTGGCTCACTTACATAGGTCACTCTGAAAGTAATGCCTACTATTTATTTTCACTGAAACTACAACAAAGAGCACAATAACACTATTCGATAGAACAAATTCTGAGCTACAAAACACTATTTTTCAACATAATCACCACCATTAGCTATGCATTGTTTTTTTACGCCAGTGTTGAACAAGAGCCTGCCACAGTTTTAAAAATCTGCACCAGTTGAGGTGACCCACTATTTTATAGCTGCTATGATTGTATTGCTGCTAGAAAAATGTTGCCCATGCAATCCATCTTTCATTGTTGTAAACAAATGGAAATCAGAAGGCACCAAATCAGACTATATAGTGGGTGTGGTAGGACGGTCCATCCAAGATTGGCAGTGTACTCCATTGTCTTCAGACGTGTATGAGACCTGGTGCTGCAAGAGATAGGCTGTATTCTTCTCTGGTGTGAATCTGAAGTTCAAGCTTTCAGCTTAGTCACTGTCACTATGCAGCAGTCAGAATTGATAGTTTGTCCAGGTTCCAAGAAACGCTGAAAGATCATGCCTTTCTTATCCCAAAAGACAATGCACATGACTTTACATGCTGACGGCTGCATCTTGCACTTTTTCTTCTATGGGACATTCACATATTGCCACTCCGTGAACTTCTGTTTTGACTCTGGCTCGTACTGGTGACATTGTGTCTTGTCACTGGTAAGGATGCTATCTAGAAAACTGTCATCTTTAGCCTCATTTTGATTCAGTAAATCCTCACAAACTTGCAGACTTTCTGTTGCTGTGTGAGTATTCGTGGGACTCATCTGGCACTAACTTTGCTTATTCCAGCATTGCCATCATTGTTTCCAGCATGCTGAAGCCAGTATTCAGCTCCATACATCCAAATCACTTCTTCAAAGCTCTCTAATGAGAAGAGAATTTGTTCTAGAGCAGCACCATCCTGCTATGGCCTTAACTGATCAATTCATTTTAACAAAGCTATTTTAGAAACTAAAATTAAATAAATGGATTCATGCTTACAAAAAAAAAGGGGGGAAAAAAGCTTTTTTTTTTTTTTTTCCTACCCTACCTCTGCCTTCAGAATGCTATTGCAGTTATTTCATTACTTGCTCTTATCAATAATAACAAAAAAAATTGATGCCTTCTCTACTCACACAGTGTCTGTCTTTCGCCTGACGCTCATGACTTGTGCACCACCTGCAGTTGGCATGCCTTTCCCCAAAGAGCTGTTTGGTGTCTCAGGATGTGTATCTGTTAAATGGAAGCCTGACTCCTACCTAATTTACATTGGATTACAAGGCAGAGATAAAATTTTTGAATTACTACACTGATTGAAAAACTGATATAAAAATACTTTTGGTTCTCAATGGGGGTTAAAAATTAACATTTTAATTAGTTCTGCATAGCTAATAAAAGCACATCTGCTTTTTAAAAAGAAGGTGGGTTGTTCTCTTTAGTTAAATCTAATTTTTAGATTGAGATTAAGGGAGTAACTACACAGGTGCACCTGGCCAGAAACTTCACCAAATATCAACCAGTTTAGTCAGATATGGCCTCAAGTGTAATCAAAAGCAGGCCATACTATGAGGTCATTATGGGACTGCCACAAGATCGTTTCTCCAGCACCAGTCTGGCTTCTGCCAGGGGTGTGGAGCCTGGGGCAGGGAACACTGGAGGCTGTGGCTGGTTGCAATGACAGGAAGGATGTGGCCATTTCTCCTGATGCCTTCTGGATGGCGTACATCCAGGCTTACATTTTGGGATCTCCATTGCCATAGAGCCTAACAGCAGTAAGCTGTAACATAAGCAACATAAGCCTCCTAGATAAGTAGATGAGATGTAACAGAGGCTAAACATCATATATTTCTTAGCTGGGGTGACAGTGATAGGACACAAAGAAAAGACAAGGACCTGCATCAGGTAAGGGTCAAGTTGGTGTTAGGGAAAGGTTCTGCACCAGAGGACAGAGGGCATGGAATAGGTGCCCAAGGGCAATGGGCATTGCCCCAAGTGCTGGAGTTCATGGTGCGTTTGAGCAGTGCTCTCAGACATAGGGTTTAGTTTAGTTTTTGTTGGTCCTGTGTGGGGCCAGGAATTGGACTCCATTGATCCCTGTGGATTTCTTCCAACTCAGGATATTGTATGATTCTATTTTGGTTTTCCAATGGAGTGGGTAAGTGGGTGAAGGACACTCGTCCTGATTGGGTCACAGCATGGTTTCTGAACATTAGGATTGAATCTTTCTCCCTTCACTGAAATACAGAAGATACAAAGGCTTTTATTATAGCGGTCATTTCTTTATCATGATTTTATTAGTTTTATTATCTAAAATCATGCCCCTGAGCAACTGCATTTTTACATCTTTTAACACTTTTTTTTTCTTTTTTTTTTTTTTCTCCTATGTCTGTTCTTGTTTAAAACTCAAGGTAAGGACATTCTGTAGGTATTATCAAGTTAAAAGCAAATAAGCTTTCACATTCTTCATGAAGCATATTTTCCTTTACTGTTAATTCACTGTTTTGACAGAACAACAGAAATAAATGTACAAAATGGGAGGAATTCTTTAATAATATTATTTTTTTACGGATTTTTAAATGAAAAACTAAACACCATTCAAAAACTACAATATTAGCATAATCTTCTCTGTTCTAATGGCACGAACATTCTTGTGACTGGCTTAAACCTCTGCCAGGAGTCAATCCTCAGAGCCAAAGAGCAGAACAGCAACAGTGGACATATTTCAAAGCAAAGTAAAAGTACACTTGAATCACTTATAATCATCAATGTGTTTGGTTTTTTTTTTAAAAAAATTTAATATTTATGGCTCTCATTTATGAAATTACATACTGCAACATAAAATGTTATGAGCTGTAATTTATTTTATTAAAATGAAAATCAGGAATATTCAATTACTGATTTGGATACCCTCAATTGAATCCCTATTCCTGAGCACTCTCTAATTGTTTTAAGGGAAAGAAGCTGCAGACACATTACTTACAGAACAATTCTTTGTGAAGAATAGAGAGGCCTTGCAGCACCCAGGAGAATGCTTGTTACATTTATTTTATATGAAATAAAACAGCTGTCTTAAAAACTCTCCATTGCCCCAACGTGCAAACACTTATAAATATTAATAACCTTAATTAGTGTACTTGACATTAGGAGGACACTCATATTTTGAAACTAAGACATGAATAACTATAATTAATTATAATTATTTGAAGATAGGTGAAGCATTCCAGATATTTATCAATACAAGTTTCTGTAAGTAGACACCAAGATAAACTCACCCACCCTAGGAAACTGTATGCTACTGTACAATTTAGTGTTTCAGATCCTGTGATCTATGCTCTCATATTTTAAATGCCTCAGCAGCTAAATACACCCATGATATAAAAAGACACTCAGAGATAATGTATTAATCAGAGAGTTTCTTCTTCTATTTCAAAACATGGCATTCATCCATCAAAGGTAAATCTAAGTTTCACTGAACAACTGCATTCAGTCAGTTGTCCCTCTTCCTTGAAGTGAAGGCATCCAAAAACATGATGATCTCTGCCTCTAGATGAACATGGAATGTAGTCAGAATTATAATTATAAATAACTGACATCTTCTATAGTGTCCCGTGTATTCTGGCCTCCTTATTAAATCATATCATGTTTCAATTCTATCTCTAAGACTATATGGAGAAAAAAAAAGCTAATCTATTTTGCAAAGGCACTTATGTCTGAAAATAATAATAATAAAAAAAAAAACACAAAAAAACAAAAACAGCACAGCACTCTAACTACGAAATCACACATTCATTATTTTTTATAACCCTAAGATCTCATCCATAGTTTCATCTCTAAACAGGCTAAGTAGACAACTGAACAATCCCACATCATTCCTCAAAGAGACGAACTGGTTTCAATATTTTGGCAAAGTATTTTTACACACCAATCTGAATTGCTTAGAGCTACTCAGTCAAGATAAATACAGGGACTCAACAAGCACTGAATTTCTATCACTGCAGATCTTTCTTAACAGAAAAAAATATTGATCCAATCTGCACCAAAAATGAACACAATTGAGCACCATGAATCCTCCATGAATCCTAATATTCTATTTAACCCTATAGCAGAAATTGGTGTGAGGTCAAGATATCATTTAACACCTGTGGAGGTAAATTCCTGCTGAGTATAGTTGCAAAGAAAAGCTGTAATCCTCCCCAGGGATTTTCCTGAAGAAGTAAATGAGACTTGTGCACACAGAGAGGTAACAAGAAAAGCCCTGGGAGAGATAAGCTGAATTATTTTATTACCATATATTGCTGAGAGCTAAGAGCTCAATAGCAGGAGTTGCATGGAACAGGAAGAACAATGAAGCTACATCATCTCCCAGTCAACCCTTCACTCTTATAAGATGTATGAGGATAAGGCTGAAATATTGAGTTCTTCTCTTCTTGTGTCAAGAAAAGGAAGACTCAGCTACGATTCCTATATGTAGAGCAGAGACAGAGAAGGGTGGCCTCACTGCTTGTACCAGGCCATTGGCTGTGTGTTAGGCCAGTGCATGGGACCTGGGGCTTGTTTGGCTATGGAGGTTTGCTAGAACTTATTCAGCTCCAGCAGCAGTTATCACAGAGTCCCAGAAAAACTCAGTTCACAGAGAACTTAGAAGGGCCAACCCCCTTCTCAAAGCAGTTCAGTATGAGGAAGGCTATTCAGTATGCTTATTTGGGTATTAGTTGACTTTCTATACTGGTCTGCAATTAATGGAGAATGCCAGCCCATTTTAAAACATGAAATTTTCCCCAAATTAAGTAATAAATATCCCCTCTCTTAGTTGACATACCAATACCAAGAAGAAAGCTAGAAAGACATTCAAACAGGGTTTGACAATGGCAAAGATCCAGTAATATATATATATATTTTAAAAATAATAACATTTAATGAAATCAACACCAGATGATACAAAATTAATCAAGAAATAGCAAATTATTTATTTTTTGGCAATCCATATTGTCTATATATCTATAATCATGGCTTCAGTCTACTTCTGAAGTAAGTCAGAAGACTAATCTTCAGCCAATAAAGACACACCACCTCATTATATTCATATTGTTTTATGGATTTACTTTGTAGCATTAGAAATAAATTATTACTTGAAAAATATTTAATTAGTGGAAAGAATAGTAAATAATTCACTTTTCTGTACACCACACTTAGTTTTGATTTGCAATAAACTTTTGCAGTATATCAGCCTTAGGACTCCTACTCACCATATTGTTAATACCCTTTATAGTACCATAAGAAATAGAGACAGAATTAATCTACTTTTTCACTTCCAATCACCGCATTTAAAACGACATATGGTTGAAGTTGAATGTATTTTGAGAATTCTGTTTTCCGAAATTTAATAACATCTTAAATTAATCTATCTTTTAAATTCCATCAAAATTACACTGAAAAATATTAGTAGTATTCTGATGTATTTCAATTAGAAATATGTAAAGGCAAGTCAGACTTCTGTATGGTACATTATTAGCTGCTTCATAGAAGTGAGCAGACATCGCTATTCCCATTTTTTTCTGCTGGAAGACAAGCAAAACCAGATCTTAAGATTAAGAACCTCATGACAAATAAGAACAGAGGCATATTTCTGATTCCCAAAATACTCAGAAAAAGCTCATTGTCTGCCTAACACTGTCTGCTTACCTTCCTTGATTTACTATTTTACCTACACCAGTCTCGCTTCTTGTAAATGCCTGCATTGCTTCCCAAACTTACTGATCAAATTCCTTCGTGTCCCTTTTAAAGTTGTACATTGCATGCCTTGAGTGAGTCCTACGCATTGTTTCACGGTTTCCCCAGCCCCATGCAAATGCTAAGCTCAGTGCTTTGCCTTGGCATCGAGGATAAGCCTTCACACAGCTTTTTCTAGTCTGCACTAGCTATGCTGCAGATTGCAATTTCCACTGTTCTCAAACAAAATTTCCTTTACCCATATTCAACAAGAAAATGGATGCAGACTTGTGGTCTATCCATCACTTTGAGCAGACAGCAACAAATAAATGGAAGCATTAGAACAGAAGGGTGCAGGCCACTTCCTGCATGTGATGCTGTGATCATTTTTGAGCCTGGGACACAAAACCTGTCAAATATTTTGCAACATATGTGCAGTATTTCCAGTACATAGAGAAATAAGCCCTGTAATAACTTATAATCAGAGAACAGGACTGATGCCAATCTTTGTTACAGTTTTCCAGTGCACAGAAATGACTGTCTGAGAAAATCACCCCAAAACACTCAAGGGCAGATTTAGCAACCAAAAAAAAAAAAAAAAAAGAAAAGAAAACAAACAGACAAACAAAAAACACAAAAACCCCACCCACAAACAAAACACCCAAAAAACAGGGACAAAATGTTGAAGTTGTTTTTCTGAAAGCGTGGGAGGAAGCAAATGAGCATCTTTTTGTGGAGCACATAAGGAGAAAATTCTCAGGTCAGAAGCAAACCAGAGTGCAGATGTATACAATTTACAGTTAAGGAAATAAAAGAACAGCGGGTTATTGTAAAAATGGAACCAGTGCTAGCCAAAGTACATCAGCAGCACATTGAGGTTTTTTTCCTACAAATTTCTGAGCTCTCCTGCCCTAACCTATAATGAATGTAAGTGGATAATACACTGCTAACTCCATGAAGACATAAAATTGGTTTCTCGATGGGGCTATTGGACAGTTTCAAAGCGTTGTTCTTCAAGAATAACAGTCCTGTGTCTCATTCGCGGCTCTAAAGTTCAGATCTCACTCTTGACAGAGAAGGGTGAATAACTGGAGTTAACATTATTGCTCAGACTTGGAGAGCTGCAGATGAACTGCTGCACTATCCAGCAGAGTTCTTTTGGTTTTAATCAAACAATTTCCCAAATCCAAAATGTGGACTTTGGAAGGGATCAGGATCCTCTCTCTCTAAAAACTTAATCTTGCTGCAAATGACTCTGGCATTCATACAAAATAGTTTGCCAAGTGCTGTGCACTGAACAACACTTTCGTGGAACTCCTGGAGCAAAGCATTGCACACTGACACATTTTATGAGCTGCCCTATATGCTGAAGAGCTGTGACAAAACAAAACATGTCATCATTTCGAATTTGCCTGTGCTAATCCATGCTGTTTGGCCAACTAGTGTGAAACTGAGTAGCTGATGGCATTTTTTTCTTTTTTTGGAGGGGGAAAAAACAAATCCAAATCTAGGAGAGGTTTACAGGACAGTGGAATTGCTCCAAGTTGCTTTCTGATGAGTCATTATCCAGCTGTCTGAAGCTATTGGCAGCAAAGGCATCAAAAACATATTACAATTGCACAGCTTCAGTCGTTGCTACAAATAACTTTTTCTCAGTACTGCTAACTGCAATCTTTTCAAGATATTTATTCATTTAGTACTGTACTTACACCACAGTATTAGACAGCTGTTGAGAGGCCTTGAATGGTGCTATTCAGTGGCAGGAGCTGGAAATACCACATTTCCTCTTACTACATCTGCATCAGCCACATTTTCCTTCTTGCCATTTCTTTCCACATGTGCCCCCAGAACAGCCTCATTCCAGTCAGTGACCTACATTAGGGCAGGCAGGCAGGCAGGCTGCAGCAGCTGCAGGAACACCTTCTCATGCTGTGGCTGCCTCCCTCCTGCAGCACTCTACCTCTGACTGCTGCTTCTCATATCTCAAAGTGTCTTGCAGCCCCTCTGGTCTCACATGAAATGATCCAAACCTTTTTCAAAAAATTCTCTGGAATTACTAAGAAAGGAATTAAATATGCTAGTTACCTATGAAAAATACTAAATCCCTGCCAGACAGACAAAAAGCAAGGCAAGTATGCATATATAAATGCATATAAGCACACATCTCTTCAGTGTTCTACAACTACTATGAGTACATGTTTCTGGAACATAGGACATATATTCCACACTATTGGCAGCACTGAATATATGAGATCCAATAGAATTGGATGTAGGGGATCTTGTCTGCATATCTTTAGCTATCTAGTCTTCTTATATCATAGAAACATAGAATCGTAGAATGACCCAAGTTGGAAGGGACCCATAAGGATAATCAAGTCCAACACCTGGCTCCACACAGGACCACCCAAAAATCAGACCATGTAGCCAGCTGAAGGACATCCCACACAGAGAGATCCATTTCTTCCTGATATTGAAAATAAGTAGGTTTAATTGCCCCCTTGAGGTCATCATTCTATTACACTGGTCATTGTCATCTCCCATGCCTGGGAGACTGATTCATTCTAGTTGATGAGGTGAAGAAAAGCAAATCTAGTGCCATGAGATGCAGAAAAAGTACTGAATATGGACAAATGCTATGACTGTGTGTGTTAATAATTTAATTGAAATCAGTGTTTCATTTCTCTTATTTTGTTTGGTGTTATAAGAATCTATAATGCAATCAGCATTGAGGAACCTCAGGGTTTGAAGTGTTGTTGGTGTTTACCATTTAGCTTTACCAAGCACAATTAAAAAAAAAATAAAAAATCAACAACAGCAGAACTTCTCATGCCTGATTCAATGTGTTCCTAGTTTTCACCAGAAGGATAAAAAAACAAACACCATCATCAACAAAAATGAACAAACAGAAAGCAAATATACAAAGCCAAAAACTACGGAGGTGTTTAGAATCCAGTTCTACCCGGACCTCTTAAAAGTTGCAACAGGACTTCCAACTCGTTCTCCAGTTTAATTACATGGACTGTAAGAACAGGAGAGGTGATACAAAGGACTTCACTCATGAAATAAAAATGTACTCATAAACAGCAGATGGAAAACCCTACATGTTTCTGCTTGCCTAAACAGGCTGAGGTATCTTAGGAAAATTGTATTTTTAAGAACGAATTACTTACTGTTCAGGAATCTCCAGCAATGTACACTTAAATAATACTAAAATATTATTCTTCTATCATTAACTTGAATTTTTGAAAATAGTATGACTTACCAAAATGGCAGGTATGTACATTTCCCATACACTGGTATAAATGAATTATCAAAAAGTTATATTTGAATAACTATAATTGGCTCCTGCTCCAAACTGTATTCCTGCTTCAAACTGTCTTCCTTCATAGGGTCCATTTAAAGGTCCTCCAACAGTGCATATGGTTTCAGTTATCAGATCAGGGACAACCCAGTTTGTAGAACGGAAAATGAAAAAGCATAAAAAAATCTCAGTGGTAGGGTTTGTGAAAAATGAAGTTTCATATTGCTAAAGCAATTTATCTACACCTTTATACCACATCCATCACTATAGTAACTGCAGCCTGGGAGGTGTTTCCAAGATACAAAGAACAATTAATTTTCTAGGAGATGCAAAGCAGCATCTTTTCTTTTTTTCCTCCTCAGTTACATGAATTAGATGGAAAGAAAACACGCGAGCTAACCCAAGGCAGAGAGGACTGAACAACAGCCTGGGAACATGCTGCGAGGAATGGGCAAAGCAAAGGGCATCAGTGGCTGGCAGGGCTGTGATAATATGCAGACCAGAGAACCCAAGTTAAAAAGTCTCTTTTTGTGCTCTCAACCTGCAGCACAGAGCTGTCTAAAGCAATCATTCGATGCCATACCCACAAGCTTACTTCACAACTGTACGACATTATTAACCCTTTCATGTATGAGCAGCAACCAAACATGGCCTGTCATGAGTACTTCTGAGAACTGAAGACCACTCTAAAGTGTCACCAGCTCGGGGTAATAACAGCTATGAGCATCCCCACAGATAAATTTTATTAAAGGAACAAAACATCCTATTAGTCACCACCCCATGCTGCATGTGATCTTGTAAAGTAACATGCATAAATAACTGTGTTTTGAGATCTGTAAGATGCTATGATTTCATCAGAACAGAGTTTCTTTCAGGACAGACGGTTTATCTTCTGGTTAGTGGACAATAACACAATGATGACAAATAAAACTAGTAAGTATATTTTAAAGTACATGTGGTTTTCTAAGGACTGAGATTTAGTGGCAAATCCAAATATCTCACAAACATCCAAGTGCCAACAGAACTCCCTTCTCATCATCTCTCTCTACTGCTCTCAATGCCACATCTGTGTGCCTATGAGTTTACCAAAAAACTCACAGTAGCCTAGTGTGGATCACAGCAGGCCAGCTCAGAAACCAGTGAAACTTCAGGCAGAACACTGAAATTTTTAAGTGCACATTTTCTTTGATAAAGTATAAGGGGAAATGATAACAAGCATAAATTCAGCTCATGAAGTACTCTAGAAGAACAGTGTCTCCAAGGGGCACAGCACTAACTAGTAACCTCAAAGCTAGCTTCAACAAAAGCAACTGCTGATCTTTCCTCAAACATCTCTTCATCTTCCTTAATCCAACTGTTGTTTTACTGCAAACACTATTTCACTTGGGATCTCACCAATGTTAGTAACCTTAATTCACTACCTTCATTACTAACAACATCTTTTGCCTTCCTGTCTTGCAATTTTCAGAGCCAAACACTTCAAAAACTTCCTATAATCATTATTTCCTCTCACAAACCCTGGTAGTTTTGTCCTAAATTTATCACAGTGTTAGTCAGTGTGAGATTTTCATTTATACTTTCAATCTCTTCAAGCAGTCAGTTATTTCCACATGCTTAGTACTCCACCACTATCACCAATATTTTCTTAATTGTTATTTATGAACAAAACTAAATAAATGAAGTAAAACTTCACACTAAGAAAAAGTTGTCCCTACCTGCTCAAAAAGTTTTTCATGTTTGTATGTCTAGCCATTGTTTTTTTTTACCTCACTTGGTGTAGGGAATCCATGAAGTAGATGAGTTATGTCCATGAGGCTATTGTTTTCAGCCTTAATCTGATGCATTGTTTGCAAATGCTGATGTTTGTTTGGTCATGCAATTTTCAGAAACTCCAAACATGAACCAGTGCCTTTTCTGCTGAATTAATTTATCAGTATGTAAAACCTAGTGAATGCTGTTAGTTACAGGAGTAACACAGGAGGGGAAATGCTGCATTAATTCTATCTATTTTCAGCTGATAGTCTACATTCTCCTCTCCATTACTGGATTCTCAGACAACACCAAGTTTAGCAGTTTAATAAAGACTAATCCATACCGAACGAAAATGCCTTTGCCTTCTCTTGCTGGAAAAGCAGACTAGTAGATTACTAAACTATAGTGCTAAAAACCTCCTTTATCAAAGGGAGAAGCTTCTGTCTGGAAATAGGGTAGGGCAGCAAAGAATATTCATGGAAGGGAGATGAAAAAATCTGTTTAAAACAGATTGGCCAGGTATTTCTTGAAGACACATAATAAAGACTATCACGAAAAGCAATGAGCAACAAAATTATTTGTTTGGTGTCATTACAGTTTTTTAATAATGGCCCAGCTGTGTAGGATTTAAAATATTTTGCTATTAATAACATTTCTGCATTAGGCCTTACAATTCATTATATATTTAATTGTGTAAAAATAGCTCATATTTATAAAACCAAAGCAAACAGAAAAGAATGGGGAGCAATATAATTTCAGGAAATTGATATAGTGTAAATGTATGTAGTTATTTACAACACTGATAATTAGGATGAGGGTAAAAATACATTGCCAAGATTTCCACCAGAGTCTCAAAATATAAATGTCCAGATTGAACTGTGATGCTTCCGTGAATCATCCATACTTGGCAGCCTAAATGCTGCCCATCCTGTTCTCCTTTGGCTCTAGCAGAAAACAGGGTGTGGTGGCCCAGAATAGAAAACACCCTTCATGGTTCATCATCCTCCTTAAGTGTAGACAGAATGTAGGCTCTGAATGTGTCTTGGCATGTACACTGGGCAATTTATATAAGGATGATCTGAGCCCTGGACCCTTTTTATAATGGTCACTTGCAGACTTGTAGATAACCCAATGAGTTTGGTATTCACCTACTGTCTAGATAATGGGAGTGTTTTGGGTGGGAGAGTTCTGTATGCAAATCTAAAAACACAGTCAACAACAAAGAATGCTTTCTGTAAGCATGTGCAGATAAAGACATCATTTTTGTTAGTAGAGACTACAGCAGTAGGAATATGTTATTTTTACTTTTCTGTGGGGCATCACTTTACCTGCTGGAGCTCAGTACAACATGACAGACTGCAGTGCAGAATCATGGGCACATAGTTTAGATGATGCATGGACAGACCTCTCTTGTCCCTCCCTAATTCAGATTTCCAGCTGCAGGCTTCTGCACTTAATTAAGTCAAGAGTTGCAACTGGCTTATTTACTTAGATTTGAGAGCTGTCTCTGGGAAGCAAGAAAGGTGCTTTACAGTATAATAAATAAATGTAAAACACTATCAGTAAATGGAAACATCAGGAAGAGAAAATAATTTTTGTTCCACTTAGTACGTATTTAATATTATATAGCATACACGGTTTTTGGAAATACCTCCCTAATAAACATACCTATGAACTAGAATAGAAAAGAAAGCAAACACACAAAAAAGTTAAGGCATCTTTGAAGTAATTTTAACATCAGTACAGTAGTGTCAAAGTACGCTACTTATTTAAAATAGTTTGATAATGTAACATCCCCACTTGAAAAAGTAAATCTGCATATTTTGCTGTTAACTGAGAATACAGGCAGGAAAATCTTACAGACTCTGTTCTGCTACAAAACCCATATTCAACAAATGAAAAGAACAGGAACTTCCGAAAACTAGGATAACTTAAATTAGCCACAAATATCTAGCCACTGTCCAGTGGGTTTTGGGACCACTCTTCATCATGGTAGCTTCTCTCACAGGCACTATAGTTCAGTAACAAAAATGTGTGGCAAGAAAAATCAGTCCCAACTTGATGCTACTAAGGACTGATCTTAAGTGGAGAAACAACCAGTTAAATATGAAAAAACTATTTTTTTTTTTTTTTTAAATCAGAGAAAAAGAGCTTGAATGGGTGTTAATTATACTTTTCCTTAAATGAAATGTCCTGTAACTTAGAGTAAATTATACTACCATAGCAGTGAGAAGTCTGGAATATACAGTCATTTCCGTACTTTTCATCACAGCAAGAATTTTGTCTCTCAAAATACAGCGCAACCCAACTGACACTTAATCTAACCCTTATCAGCACCTCCTTCATGTTAATTTTAAAAAAGATATGAGGAAACATATTCATCTGTGTGTAATTAGGAAGTTAAACAGTACAGAGTATTTTTTTATGATTAATGGGAAATCATTAATAGTTTCAAAAGATTCTTCTTCTCCTGATACTTTTAGGTGCATTCGTCAATGAGGAACATTTGTGTAAACTTATATATGCCCGTGTACAGACAAATAGAAAAGCAGTCCTCATGAGTTGTTTTGCATGAAAGAAGATACTACGTTTTTAAACACAGGATAATGCACTTCCTTTAATTTGTAGGTGCTCCCAAGAGTGTGTCCAGATAAACAAGAAACCAAAATTACCTCTATGTTAGAATTATGAAATGCATGATACCAAAAATAGGGCTTTTTGGGAGAAAATATGAAAACTACTATTGAAATTGCAAGCCATTTTAAGTCCTTGAAATGAATGAAGCGTGCACTACATGGGAACACAACTACCACCATTTTAATGAAAATTTAACATAACATTTGTGCTTAATCTCTTATCACTAGAAATGAAATCCACTGCAACTGCTTTCCAGGATTGTTTTCTATATGCATATTAAAAATCACTAACTGCCTCATTTGAAAAGCTTCTGTAGACACCTACAAATATTCAGAAGCAGTTGTCCTGCAGATACTGAAACACCTGACTCTTCTGAATGCTCCGGGAAAGAGCTGGGTTCAAAGCCTAAAGGACCAACAAGCTGTATTCATACTTACAGGAAACCATTCCAGCCATCTGCCAGCACGCAACAGGTGTAGGTTGCTGATGACCATACTGTTACTCTTGCAGATAAGAAGCCTGACTCTTCTAGGCTCCTGTCCTCAAAGAGATTTTAGACCAGATCTCAAGAGGATGCTGATCCTACTCTTTAAACTTTACTTTCTCTAATAAACATAAAGAGCTACCTTTGGTGTGGATTCACTCCTTTCTCCCCCAGGGTTTTGCTATCAAGAACTGAAGTGCATCTATAGTTCAAACCAGCACTGCATATCTCATCTTGTGAGTCGAAACACCTTAGCAGTGATCAGCTTTAGGTTCTGTTCCATTTCACAAAAACTATCATCTCTAATCTATCAAATCTTTATTTATTATTATTATTATTATTTTCGTTTCCAAAGGAGACTCTTTTTCTACTTCAATGAAAATTTCTAGGCACTTTTACATGCAGCTTGAATTTGGACTGACATGTTTGCCAGAGTTTCAACATTTCATTAGAATGACACAATTTTTTAAATGACTTTTGATCACTTGAAATTATTTTTCTGTCCAGAAAGCTCAGCAGAAGCAGTTTTTGACTTGCTTTCTCATTAGGGAGGAGCGTTCCCAAGCTGCCTGGAACAGCAGGCTGCTGGCTACCAAGTTAGCAATATAGGGCATAGGCCTACGAAGAAAAAAGGATTTGCTAGTACAGGTTGTCTGCTACAGGAGAAGAAGGGT
Source organism: Phasianus colchicus (assembly GCF_987193195.1). NCBI lineage: Eukaryota > Metazoa > Chordata > Aves > Galliformes > Phasianidae > Phasianus > Phasianus colchicus. The sequence continues at coordinate 144,450,156 of NC_143436.1, read as the reverse complement.
TTGAAAAGGCTTCAATATCTTTACATAAGATAAGGGAAAAAACTACCCCCGTCTTTGACTATTTCTTGAACAGAGCACTAGATGTTATGCTACTGAACAATCTTAGCTTAATAGTCTGCTTTGCTACTGACTACACTTTTCAATAAAACATCTCACAGGTACCCTTATTTCCAAAGGTATTTTTTCATGGTAGTATGTCAGGCCGGTTTTATGTGCTTTCAGTTACAGTTTTGCTTTGGAAATGGTAAGGTTTAAATAAGGTACATTGATGTTATGACACTAGGAATACAGTATGTAGTATATCATCCAAAGGAGAAAATATTTTTGTCTTGGATAAGTGAAGGGAACAAGTCCAGGAAATTCAAAATATCTAATTGACTCTTGGCTATAATTGGAAATTACAGATTTCTATCTATAAAATTATACTGTTGAAACCAAAGGTTTTTTTTCTGCTTTCCAGACTAAACAGAAAACTCCCAACTACTAAGAATACTGTGAAAGAAGGAATATGTATGAAAAAGTTAAGAGTGGGGTGCCAACACGGTGCTTGTTATTGGGCAAACTGAGCAAAATACTGAATCAACAAGAAAGGAAAAAAAAAAAATTTCTACCAATATCTCCAACTGACTTGAATGGTGAACTCATATTCTTTGATTTTATTCACAATTTTGAAATAATGAATTTTGGAAGAGTCCACAGTACCATATTAATATCCACTTGCCAAAGTGTTCATTATTGTTTGGAGTTCGTGCTGTTCTTCCTTTCTTCTGACACTGAATCAGAAAAGTATTCTCACAAATCTGAGAAACATTAGTTTTGATGAAGTGAGATGTCCTACTGATGACACTGAAATCTGTGAGTTGACAGGAGGTGAATTAGAAAAACTAGAGATACATTCAAACATTAACATGTTTTCCAAGTGACTGTCCAAAGGAGACCTCTCAGTCTCAAGCAAGATAAATAGAAGCTATAGATGGAGGAGTTGGTAGATCTCCCAAGTATCTTTACCACACATTTACTCTCTCCAGAATGCCACTTCCATCATTTCAAGATACGGTAAAGAGACCAGAAATAATTTTTCTTTTTAGAATTTCTGTCTTATGAAAACAAAACACGTATTTCCTGTGTCTGTTTAATATACTTTCCATATTCTGAATTCCAAGCACAGTAGCATGCATCTACCTTTACATTCAGACTCTTACTTTACTTCAATCCATTATGTAATGGATCAATAAAGTGAAGTTGAAAACCTACATCATGTTTTGAACACCGGTGATTGGCGTTGTAGGACTGTAATTAAAAGCCATGTTTGACATCTGAATTTAATTGACACACACGTATATACGACTTCAGGCTGATCTCCACTGCCATTGTGGTGTGTACAGCATTAATTGAAAGTGTTAGCTTAAAGGGAAACTCTGACAGCTAAGTGAGTAAACAGTTTGCATTCCAGCTCCCTTCAATCACTCTACTTACGTGATAAAGTAGGAAGTGATTTTAAATCTAAACTGTCACTAAAGATCAAACTTCAAGGTTAAAAATAAGAAAGAAAGAGATAGTTGAAGCTTTTTCCCATAACAGCAACAGGAAAGGTTCAGACAAAACTATGTTTCAATTGTGCCAGCATTAAAATAGAGGGGACTAATAATAGGCTGTATTCTATAGAGATGCAAAGAAGTCTTCTGTTCATGGGGCATTCAGATGTTGTACTGAGGGATGTGGTTTAGTAGGAAATATTGGTGATAGGTGGATTGGATGATCTTAGTGGTCTTTTCCAACTTTGTTGATTGTATGATTCTAAGTCAGGAAAACCCAGTTAGACAAAAGAATTCTAAAAAATACCATTATTGCCCAACATGTTTATTGAATTAATATTTTTTTGCTAGGAATGCTGGTCAAATCTGCTGGAGATTTGGGCAAAACAGTTTTGATATGAAAAAGTTTACCAAGGGCTCTTGGTAAATCAGAACAGTCATTGTAAACTAAGGTTTGACAATTCATAAAATAGTTTTTTGTTATGTCAACAGCCTTTTCCATTCTACTCCTTTCACTTTTTACTATGCAAGTAAAGAATTGGATGAAATGCCTTGCTGCATCAAAAATAGTCAAAAAATAAAACATACAAACAAAAGAAATAAAACAAAAAAAACCCTATATTTGTTCACCAGAGGCCTTGCAGTTCTACCTTTACCCACTGTATCCCAGAACATCCCCAACAGCCAAAGCAAAGTCCTAATTTCACAGTGGAAGCCAATGCCTCTCCAGTCCCCAGAGGAAGGATTATAGATTTCAAATGTGCTAAGGTCATACAGTTCAGAAATATTACAACTGAGATTCGATTGCTCAGTGTACTGGCACGGTTTGAAAAGCAAGCAATACAATGACCCATTTCATACAGCACCCCTGAAATGATCTCGTTGCCCAAGAACATTGGTGAAATGATTGGCCTGCAAAATAATTTGTAGTACTGTTATTGTTTTAACAAAAGCAAAGTAGATAATCATTCGAACCTTTGCAATTGTCAAGTTTTATACACAAATTTATCTAAGACACTCGTACTTCAAAATACAAAGGACTTATTTTACACAGTTGAAGGAAATGCATCAACATAGTTGTTACAGTAAAATTATCTCAGACCAGATTATCTTATGTCAGGCTTTATCTTCTGCATCAGTTTTTTTTTTGTTGTTTGTTTGTTTTTAAATGCAATGTGCACTTTGCTTCTCATGTATTGAGAAGGGATTTTTTTTCTACATTACCTCAGTTAAATCTTTGAAGGAAATAATTGTATTGGACTGCTGCACCTATTTTCAAATCAGAGGAAAAGTAACAATAGTATTTTGAGCAGAGCATAATCTTACCTAAGAATATATATTTAACTAGAAAATGGAAGACCACATTTATTAGTTAGTTATTTGCAGAATATACTTCCTATGTTCTACATGTTGTGAAGCACTTTTCAAAGAAACTTGCAGATTTCTTGTTAAAAGAATTTCATTAGACAGATGTCTCCATCTACAGCCAAAATACCGGAGCAAGCCAGCCACCTCTCTTCTTTACACATCAGAAATCAGCCCTAAGGTGCATCTCCCCAAAAGTTTGCCTATGTGACTGCACTGAGTGATTTACATCCTAATGACAGCTGGAGCTATGAAAACAAACACCACTGATCTTCTTAAATCTTCAATTTAAAGGCAGGTATAAAATTGAACTAAGCATCAGACTGTATAAATTAGAGGGCTAAAATAAACATCTTGCACGGTTTCAAAGGTTCGGAGATACACAGTATTTGCCACAAAACTACTTCTGACATGTCTTCTCAGACACTTCCGCAATAAACGCTTCACTGCACACACAGCTGAAACCACTATTTCCAGCCTAGGGGTACTTCAAAGTAAATCGTACAGCTCTCAGCCTCTAACTGAAAGTTATTGTTCACAGTAACTCTGGATGAGATTGATGACAAATCACTGAAATTTGAAAGGTCAACAAGAGCTACCTGTGCCTAGTTTTTCTCTCAGAGAAATTTCATCTAAAACTACTGGTACCAAGAGACACAGAGAAGCAAGAAAATACTCAAAAACAAGAGAAGAGAAGCATACTGCTGCTTTCTTCTAATTAAATCAAGGTTTTGTCTAACCTTGACTGGTAATAAAATCTGTAGGCTTTCCCTGTATTTGGCTTGAAATTATAGGATCATAGCTTGTTTTGATTTGCCACATGTTGACTTTTTCAATTATATCACCAAGGGAGACCGTAAAGCAGCACTTCTTTATTACTCTGTAGGCATTGTCAACTACCTTATCTTAAATGGTTTGAGCCCTATTTCAGGAATGACCACTACTATAACTCAGCACCAGCACTTCAAACCTTTCATAGCTCTATCTCAAATCCTTTTACATTTCAGAACAAAGATTCCTTACAGAGTGAATAAAAAAAAAACTTTAACATTCAGTAAGGAAGGTGTAGAAGGGTACTTCCAGTGCAAAGAGTTCTTTTGCCTTACTGATCAGGGAAATCATCAATATTGAAAGCTTACAAAGAAGCTATGAGCTATAACTCTGAAAACAAGTGCAACCTTTTATGTAACAGTAGTTATTTAACTCAGCATTGCAAGCTGACATATGATCTGTTGAGAATAGAAACCAATACAAGACAAACAGCACAGTAACACGCAGGAAGAATTTGTGTCTGAGATACCTTCCTTCTCCTATGTAATTGGTTCAAATGAACAATAAATGTTCTTTTTCGTATTTAAAAGCTTCATTCAATCTTTGACAACCAAAAAAGTTCCCCAACAGATTTCACAGTGCAGAATGAATGCAGTAACAGAGATTTTGTTTTTTAATAATAGCAGAATCTTTAGTTTAATGAGTGACTAGAATAAGCATGTCATACCACAAATAAATGAAAAATTCTTCTTGTTATTTTCTTTCTCTTCCCACTTTACCTACAAGAATGTTAATTGCAGATAGCAAAGGCAAACCTCTTTACTATATGCACAGGTGACTAGGTGTGAGGTGAACTTCAGATATGAAGTAGAACTCAGAAATTCATGCTGCAACAAGTGATAACCTCTCACTGCTTCATAAACAGATTTTTCAGTCATAGAAATGAACACAAAAAGTCTATTTTGGATTCAAAATCATAAAGATTTTTTTTTTCCACATCAGCAGAAGTCTTGCTCAAAGTCCCAGAGCAAATCCCTTTTGCTATAAAGATTATTTGTGCATCCCCCATTCTCCCACCCAAGGGAAACTTGGAAATGACTCTACATGAAATGCCAGCAAGAGTACATTCACTGAAATACTGCTTGGTACAGTGATTTATGCATCTGGCTGGAATATCCAACCACTGGATGTCACTGTTACTCCATATGAAATAAGCAAATACAGCCATGAGACCACCACCTTCACAGAGTAGCTGTCTACTGCTAACTCCTTCAGAAAAAAACTAAAACTGAAAAGTCAATTTAAACTTCAGCCAGAGTGCAAGTGCAAATAAGGCTTGGAGAGAAATTCTTAGAGAGCATGCAAGGTGCTGTGTGGACAAGGCTTGCCTATATTACTACAACAGATTTTGTCTTTGAAAGAAACTGAAATAAATATTGCCTGAAGAATGGGAAAACAAGTCCTTCTTCAGGCTCTTACATTTCTGAACTCTGGGGCTGCAACTTATTTCCAGTTAATGCAGGCATTGGTCTGCAGATACTTTCCAGTTGGAAGAAGACTGACGTGTCTCTTTTAGATAGCATCACAAAGATACACATGCACACATTCAGAAATTCCCCTAAGTACTCAGCTGGATATCCTAATGGGGAATGGCTTTCAGTTCCGATAGCTTTTGTATGAGTAAATTGCTTTCCTGGTATAAAGGATTGTAAGCCTCTCTAAGCTGCTTCCAATTACATTGTAAATGGAAATTTCTATGCTTCCCTTTTTCCCCTGCCCTCCCCACCTCCCCCCTCCTTTCCCCCCCCCAAAAAAAAACAAAAATAAAAACTGACCCACCAAGAAAACTCCACAAACAAAGCAGCAGGTAGGGTGATGTGGGTGATGTTCATTTTCTCACTATAATGCAAAAAACTCTTACTGACCTCAAGAGATTTTCTCTGCACCAATACTGAACATGATACTCTTTTGATCTATTGGATAAGGCACGAGCTCATTTCTTTCTCTTTTCTCTTTCATGCTTCACCAAGGAGTTGTTTTATCCTTATTTTAACCTCCTCACCTGGCTGTCTCTAGTATTTCTGACCGCCCTTGATAATGCAAAAATAACTGAGCTTGCTTTATCCAACATCACCCCCAAGAAGCAACATGAGGATTTCTATAGAACATGAAAAAAGACGTTATTTCAGTTCAAGTTATAAATAATTCTACTTCACTGTAAGGTAAACTGCTAGTAAATGCTAAGTTTGCACTTTAGAAGCCCAAAGTAGTCTTCAGGGTCTTTCTATACTCTCATTTCAAACTTTGATAATTTTTGAGGCTGTTGCTTTTTTCAAAGTAAAAGTAGGTGTTAGGAATGAAAAACCATAGGTTAAACATAAGAGTTTGAAAGTTCCCTGGATCATGTAGGAATAAGTAATATGTAAAGTAATTCTGTCTCTAAATATCTTTAATTATAATGGCTAATTTCACCTTGTGTGTCTGATAGCAGAGCAGGAAAAGAATGTTTAAAGTCATCTACTCATTTTCCAGTTTCTCTTTGTAGCTAAATATAAACAACAATAGTACTGAAATTGTTTAGTTTTATTAAATTAGGATCCTTATATTATCAACTTTAACTATGGGCAAACTAATAATACCAAGATACATATTAAAATTTAGCACAGTGCCTGTTTATCTGCAGTCAATCTGTGCATTTGTTACAGTAGTTGGGTGTTAAATAATTTTATTGTCTTGCTTCTCATGAAACATGATTTGCTATGATTTTTGCTAAAGCTTCAGAAAAGCTTGGAAATATACATTCTGTATAATCAGGAAGAGGGTAATACCTGGGAAACAAAGACAGAAAAAAAAAACCATTATCTGTTCATTTTTTAGTATGAAGTGGAAAATGCTATTTTAATGGTAAAAATTTGCAGACAATTGAAAAAAAAAAAAACTGAATCCAAACAAGTTTTTCACTCAAAAATGTAGAAGTGATTTCATACTTCTGCAAGATAGAAAGAAAAACGGTTTGGGTTGGGAATTAAATGAGATTGAACATCACATAAATTCTTCAGAAGCAAGAGACACAAGAAATAAATAGCAAAGTGAAAACACTTCAGCCACATATGGCTTTTTAACCATTGTGCTAGCTCCAGATGAGAGGAGATGAAAAATAATCACAGAGTTGACCTTTACTGAATGGCTCATCAAGCCCAGCTTGCCCTTGAAACCAGCAGGACACACAGACCCAGCATTTTACGAGGCATACAGGAAGCCTAACAAACCATGGCTACCAACTCTGCCAGTTTGTTTTTGCAACCATGATATTCACAGTTTGCTAATGAAATGGAATTTGTAAGAAGCGTTAACATCAAATCATCCTTGATGAGTCTTGAGGTCCACAGGTGCATAACTGTAGATCATTACACCCACACAAAGTCTCCTGACTTCCCAAAAAACCTGTTTAGGTGAAATCATCTGCCCACATGGCTCTTTTTTTAAAGACTGGAGATGCAGTTTCTGGAAAAATAAAGTTCAGATAATTTCTCTGAACTTGAAAGAGAAATTATTTGCTTCTTTTCAAATAAGGAGAAACTGACAAACGTATAACAAAACTGCCAAAGTACAGCTGATTAAATTTGATGAAAAAGTGAATACAGCTATCTTCCAGAATTTATTTATTTTTTGTGAAAAGTAAACTTATTTTTATATGTTTATAGAACGCACAACTCCAGTTATAGTACATTTAATACAGTTTTTTTCTACTTTTCATTTGGAATCTGCACATTGTTTCAGAATTTAGTGGTCACTTCAACCGAACATGTCTCTCAGCTTCCACTTTACAAAGAGAAGAAATTTACAAAGAGTAAAGACCACAGAATTCACATCAGTGTCTCAATGTGACACTGTTTTGTACATATGCCCCTGCTCTCCTTCCACCTTCCTCTTCTTTCAGGTTTCACACAGTGCTAGCACTGCAAAGAAAGTTATCCCACAGAAGTTTTAAAGCAACTAATCACATGGCAGCTGAAAGAGATGGTAAGGTGCTACATCTGATTTTATTGTTTAGAGAGTTACTAGAAGAAATGCAACTAAAAATGACCATAAGCAGTTTCTAAGACTCGGTTCAATCCTTAGAGTTCCTTAAAATTGACCACATGATATTGTTCTGATTAGTTACCACAGCAGTTATTATGGATAGTATATTTGAATTTATCAATTATATTAGAAATACCATAGAATTGTATGCAGTACTGGATCTGATAGTAGTTTCTTCACTTGGAAAGCTAATTATCATGCCTGCTGCTTCTGCTGTTTTGCTACTTAATTCTATTAGGCACAATATACCTGTACTTTTTAAAGCTGATAGTGAATTCACTTTGGATCCAAATCTTCTGCTGGATTCTCTAATGTCTGCCAGACCTCTCCTTGTATGGACTATCTGTACCAAACTCTGTATGGTACACTGCAAATGTGAAGCTTGCTAGCAGTTGATGAAAGAATTTTTCTCAAAAAAATCACAATTGCAAAATGATCGCAACCTGTCACGCCGAATTAAGTATGAAATAAATGCATAAGAAATCTGCTTTCATCTAGACATAAAATATACATGCTCCCAATGGGCTGCTGAGTCTCTGTTGTCTTACAGCTAGGGAGAAAGTGTGGGCCTATCTAAGTCCCAACTTCAATGGCACAGAAACCAGCTAGCAGATCTGGAAACTAAGCTACTAAGGAAGTACTAAAAAACAAACGGCTATCTCAAGCCACTAAGATATAGGGATCATGTTAGGTTTCTTGAAGTAATGGTCACAATGTCATTTACTTCAGGGGCAGGAGACTTCTATTGTAAGTCTCCTTTCTAACTCTTATTTTTGTCTATGGATGAGAAAAACTGCATTTGGAGAATAGATAAAATGTTGTGTATGAATATGCTTGGCTGACAAGTAACATATATTCCAAAGTCCTTGAGGCAGCGTTTTCAGTTTTGTGCTATTTTTTATTTTTTATACCAAAGTTTTGTAGGTAACAATAACCATCTACAAAATCTCTACAAACAGCTGACAATTTTTTCATTTTAAAGAAAAGAAATGAAATGTATTCTTTCTATCCTACATGAAAAGCTGTGTAGGTAGAATCTCTAACCACTTTGTTAATTTCTAATGCAAACGAGAATTAGTGACGAAATTACAGTTCTAAAGTGTGACAATACTTGAAGAGGGCAAATGGACTCATGCGCATCAGTTAACTCAACAACAATCTCAGGCAACAGAACAAAACACAAACAAACCAGAAAAATAGAAAATATTAATTTGGTAGAGAATTTAGGAATAATATTAGCAGATTAGTAGAGAGAACTTAAGAATTTAATCAGGTGATACAACATGATATTATAGAAAATATATCTGATTGGAGATACCCAAAAAGACTTTAAATTTGGTAGCAGACAAAGATGTTTGTACACACCATATTTAAATTTCTGACTGGATACTTCATAGCATATTGACTGTAAAAATTAAGACAACCTAGCAATAATCATCCATGGACTTGTCCTAGATATGCGTTCTACCATATTCATCAATGGCTTGATGATTTCTTAGCTGATGAGAAAAAAAAAGTATGAGATGGACTGTTGAGTAAGTGGGGCAAATTCAGACAGAACACCTGCTAATATAGCCAAGTGGCATTTAAGCATTTATGCAACTAATATGCAAGTGACACTTCTAAAACATGGAGGAAGAATTACATAAAATACTAAACTTAAAAGCAAAATAAGATTCAGCTTAGACAAGCTATTTAACATGAATTCTCACTTCACGATGCCTTGGCAAAGAGGACTATTGGTAGCCTAAATTTGACAAAATAAAAACCAGCTAATATTCAAAGAGGGTGGTTTTAGCTGTCTTCACAGCATAGTCAGGTTGATGATGGAATAATGTTTATGATTCTGACATTCATGCTTTTAAATGTGGAGACATATGAGTAAACATGTGAAGCTGATCAATGTTGCATTTATTTGTTCTTTCATCAAATTTCTTTTCGAAAGATGTATACCACATATTTCTGAAGACTGACTCAAGGATGGCTGTTGAAAATGATGGGAAATGTAATCCTAAAATGTATAAATCTTGAAAGCTGATAAGCAAACTAGTCAGTCTGAACTGGATTCTTTTGTATTTTAGTGCCTGCTGGACTGTCTCTTCAAAAAAAAAACAACCCAAAACCTTTCTGAAATAACTCTCAATGTATGCTTTCCATCATTTAAGTTCACAGAAAGGCTTCCAAGTAAAATTAGACTGTGAATTTAGATTCATGTATGAGTAACATACCACCACAATATCTATTAGAGATAATTGTACAAAAATGATTGTAAGGTGCTTAGGGACATCCTACATTTCAGTGTCACCTGAAGAGATATAACCAAGATAACTCCTACCACCCAGTCTATCTCTACATTTAAGAACATTCATGACATCCATGGAGGGATGGTTGGATTTGGAAAGGAGGAAAGCCATTTGTAAGCATATTTTTGTAATTATAATAATTATTATCATGAGAAATTAACTTGAATCAGATAAAGATTATAACTTAAAGTTAATGTTGAGTTTGACCACCCTCCATCCTCCATACATGCAAATGAACAGATTGTCAGTGGTGAAGTCAGGAATGGAGGTTCATTATTTTGCATCTCATAGTAAGATAAAGCTATCATTCAACATATAGCAAAACTGTAGGTTTTTCAAAGAAAGCTATATAAAAACTACTTTCTGTATGTGGACAGGGAAAAAGTACTCCTACCAAAATCACTGAACAAGCTTAAGATAAAAATCAACACTTCCTTACTTATATTATTTTGTAAAATGCTAAAATATTATTCACACACCTTTTCCTATTCCATTATTGCTAAGTCTCTAGTGTACTGTTATGAATCCATGAATGCTAACCTTCACCTTCTTTCACTTGACTGCAAAGCATTCAGATGTAAAAAAATATTTTGTGACTTATAGTAACATGACTTATCATCATACATTATACCATGAAATTGGGAAATGTTTTTATAACTGATGCATGCCCACTGACAAATACCCTCTGAATAGAAGTCTGTTCAAGCAGGCATACAGAATCTACTCAAGCAAGAAAACATTGTAGTTCATAGCTTTGCAAGTAATAACTTGATATGACAGAGTATGCTATAAAAACATAACTCCACAAAAATTCAACAAAATGTTTTAACTATTTTACTACATCCAGAAAATGTGTAAAAACACCAGAAACTGACTATTATTTCTGACTATCTCATGAGAAGAAAGAGCAAATTACAACCAGAGTATAGGCACTGCATTCTAACAAAGATAAAAATTCCTGAGAAATTTTTCAAGATTTTAAATGTGCTGTTCTCCTGATGAGCAATATATTAGATAATTTTTACTGAATTCAGTGGAAAAACAAACAAACAAGCAAAACTACAAACCAAAACAAAAAAAATGCAACAAACTTCATATAATGAAAAACTCAGATTAATCAATTCATTTTTATTGTAAAGCAATCATCAGCCTTACCAAATCTTACAACATCCTTATCATTTGGGTTTATCTCCTTTACACTTTTCTATAAAATTTCCATTAGTTTTAAATTTCAGCTTTATAGAAATTCTGAGATCATAATTCTAGTTTTTCACTGAAAAAGTCATCCAGGATTTCTGCTGAATCATTACAGAGGATGACAGAATAAATATAAAAAATAGTATTTGTGTCACTACCTAGAGCATTTAAAGAAAAAAACAGTATTCCTGGTCATTCATATGTGTCATTCAAGATATAAAATTTTTAAAATGTCTTTTTAGTCCTCAATTATTTCACATATTCCTAGTTAGCATTAGATTATATTGTATAGACTAAAGTGGTATCTCCAATTTTAATTAACAAATTCACAAGTAATCTGATAGGATAACAACATTAATTAACTTCACAAATAATACTAAATTGAAAGTTGCCGTAAGCACTTATGGGATAGGGGTATAATAAAAAGAAAGGATAGCTTGCTAAGAGGATTTCCTCCCCAGACCTGAGGATGATCCTTTACCAGTATTAAATGTGAGATGCTAATGCAAAGTTAAGATTCTGGTCATCTTCAACATAGTTTATTATTTCATTGGAATTTAATTTCATATAAAAATATTAATGATAATCCAATGACACAGAAATAAAGCCTGTCTCACATATATGAGTAAAAACGAAATAACAACCTTTGGAGAAAACATCTTGGAACACACACAGAGAGGGAGATTTTGACTACATTTTTCCCAAAGTAAATGAGTTCCAAAGGGAACAGAATGGTTGAAAGTAATGACTTAGAGAGGAATTTGTGATATGACACTTTATGAATGCTTTGAGATTTTTGTTATATGCTGTTATATTCACATATTTCTTGATCTGCATGATTTTGCTCATACCACCCTTGGAATACCATATGCAGTTTGAAGTTCCTTTTTGCTGCTTATCTGAGGATTCTTGGAGGAAATGAACAGAAGTGGTTGAAAAGATTCATTCATTCATTCAAAATGTATATATATGTATATTTGAAAGACTGAACATAATGAGGAGAGCAAAAATCCAAAATTCCACATCCAAGTGTGTATTTAGACAAGAGGATGCTCAAAGAGATGGAAGCATACATAAATAAAAATAACAGGATTCACATTTCTAAAATAGACATTACTGAACTAGGCAGACTAATGTCATTCCAACCATTAAATTCATCTGTACTATGCCACATCTAATTGCATTCATTGTCTAATAATTAATTTTCATTAATAGACTTGTTATCTGCTCTATTAGTGCTCATTATGCTAAGCTTCACCGCTGTTTTGGACAGTTGCCATTCCAATTTTATATAGATTTTGTATACTAAATATATTTAGTCCATTATTGCTGCCAAAAACTAACAAAAGGAAAGAACTATAATAAGGAAAACTGAGGGTACATATCTAAATGAACTCAATCCATTTAATAAAGTATTCTCCAGCAACAAAGAGTAATCTTACTTTGACAAAGAAGAAGAGCATGTGGGATAGATCCTTTATATAATAAATATCAATCAAACTCAGATTACATTAAATCCATTTTGAAAATATTTTTTAAAGGATTTTAATGGATGAAATTTATAATGTGCTCAAATTTTCACAAGACCATTAAACATTTATATCAAGAAGAATGTTGTTGCTATGATGGCAAAACTGAATTACTATAAGGAAGCATTTTGAGATAGGAATGGGACAGCCAGGCAGAAGACAAGATAGATCTTGCTACTGTATCAGAATTTTTGATGTAAAGTTTGTATTCATTTCTCAAAAGTATGAACTGCTAGGCTAACACTTCCTTTTGTTTACATTTTCAGAATTATTTTAAGTACGTAATCTGTCTGCTGACTTCCAAAAAGCCAGTTTTGCAGTTGACTTCATTTCTTGTCTGAACTTCAGTCTCACAGATCTGTTGAAACACCAGTGATAATACTAAGCTATATAAGCTGTATTCAAAACAAACAAACAAACCAAAAAAAGATATAAGAATCTGTTATTTCATTTTGCCAAAGAGCAATTATTGACCACAACAAAACAATACAAAGCACTCATATAGCCAACATGTCAATTTCAGAAAATTTTCAGCAGTGAATGTGTAGCATTCATTGCTACAATCGCTTGAGGGTCCAGGAAAGAGGGAAAGAAATCAAGCTCGAGTCATGTACAAATATAGCTAGACCAAGCTCATCAGTGAATGTCTTGACTTGAATATTTGCCCCATGTTTATCTGTGTGTCTTGACATAACATAGCCCATGTTAAAACCAGCAAGAAATACAGCAAGTATCTAAACATGCTTGCCAGGCAACTGAGATATCCATAGAAAGATGTGTGGCATTTTGCAAAGACAAATCACTACTTGATAACTATGATTTTATTAATTTGTAAGTTTTCAAATTGAGACTGCATGAAAAACTGGAGAAAGAATGAGCATTCCTGAGGGACTGCACAGTCATCTGGTGGGTACCACTGCAAAGGGAGGTAATGGAGAGACAGTAACCCACAGCTTAATCTATTTGGAAGCTGTTGACCCTGTCAGATCAGATAGCACACAGCAGGCTGCAATTTCTTCCAGTACAAAAAAGAAGAATGAGAGTATCAAAGATGAAACATTTTCTAAAATTATTTCTGTAATCTACATAACTAATGCTTTTTTTTTATAGAAAGTCTGTTGAAAAAAAAAAAAAAAACATTTTTTGATTCTTTCAATTTTAGTTTGATATTCACAAAAGAATCAATGAACATTTAAAGAGCACCATTATCCAAGAGGATAAGTCAAAAAGTCAAGTTGTTTGATTTTGTGTACCTCAGCATCTCAGCAATGATGGATTGCCTGCACAGAAACCTTGATTATGCCAGAGTTCATCCAAACCTAACAACAATGTCCAAGTTCGAGGTGTAGTTTGAAGGCTAGTCAATACAGACAAGTGCCCCCAGAAATCAAATTCAACTCAATTAAGTTCCTTTCTGGTGGCTTCTCTATTCTCTATCCCACTGTCTACAGAGGCAGATAGAATGACTGAACTGCTGGGTTAACTCTGCTAATTAGATACCTGATGTTGTCTGAGGTGAAACTGAGCATTATATCATCTGTTTCTCAGTGTGCAAGCACATGACAAATCATGCTTTGACCAGTCACGTGAATAACATATTTTGATCACTACTGGGTTTGATCTGAAATCAGACATGATGGTACCCATGCAGTGTGGGAGATGATAGATTTGATGGTCTCTGGGATATTGTTACATAAGTCCTCTTTCTCCTTCTCTCTAGTTCTTACACATACATTCTTGTTCTGCTCTTGTACAATAAGTGCCAACTTTCACATCTTAGCACGCACATTACTGTGTTGGTAAATACAGCTGTGTGTCCTTCCACAATTCACAAGCTTGCAGCAATAGTTCAGGCTTTCTTCAAATGCGTTGTTCATCCATTACTCTAGGTTCAAGTAGACTGCAGTGTGCATTAATAAGCCTGTAATCATGAAGCTTGTTCAAAAACTCCCTAGAGAGCTGTTTAAAATCACAGTAAAAGCAGTTACCATTCTCCCCCAGGAGCAAAATTTCTCCAAGAAGCGCAAAAAAGAGAGTCAACCAGAATCCAAGGAAAAGGCTACTTAATTTGATCTGCAATTAACTAAAATAGCAGGGTTTTAAAACTTAAAAAAAAAAAAAACAACAACAAAAACCTACACTTAAAAAAAAAGGAAAAATATTTTAAACAATAAAATGGCATTTTGTCTAACCACCCATATACAAATACCTGCAGCAAACTGACTCACAATGAATACCTGAGGTCCGTGAGATGTCAGATTCCAAATACTTTTGAATAGGCTCTTGGGATATGCAGTTACATGTAAGAAACTGTCCACTCCTTTTAAGGTCACTTGTGTTTACTCTTAATTCAAGAAAAATCACCCACAGCTCAAATTCCTGGGACTCCTTCCTTCCTCCCAATTTCACCTACAGCTTTCAAAAGTACTGAAAATCCTCAGAACCATGACAACCTTTATTTCCCCTGGAGTGTAGTGAGGGCAGACCCGTTTAATAGAAATGGCAGAGAAAGAAGAAGAGAAACAAAAAGGAAGCATTTTCTATAGTAATATTTTTCTTGCTGCTGTTCTCTAATACTTTTAGAGATGTGTGAGCACAGCCTAATCCTCTCAGATCACTTCCTTTTCACAGAATTCAGTATAGCCAAAGTAAGCTGGGTTACTTTGAAATATTTCCACTCCCTTCACAGCTTTGCTGCAAGACCCATCACAGAATGAAGCATTCAAGTAAGAAACCATGACTTCCCAACTGTTTAAATTATATAAAACGTTAACAATATTCTAAATACAGGAAAACTGTGTCTTCAGTGCTCCTCTCTGACAGTTCACCAGAACTGCATCCATTTCAAAGGCTTCTGCCTCCTGCACAGAATTAAATAGCTGCTACAAATGTCCTTTGAAAAAAAGCTGCCATCAGTAGGATAGGAACACAAGCAGCCTGGGGGCTGGTATCAAACAGTCCCCCAAAAGAAAGATCATGAAACAACCAAGGACATCTAAACACAGAAATCTATGCTGGGAACTATTTGAGGAGTTATTCTGAGAGAGGCTTCTTCCCAAAACTATATCAGACATAGCATACACTATAAAGCATCTTCTACTAGTGGAGTCTAGGGCATACAATCATTTTAGTCAAGTTTCAGTCTCACTGGCTGAATCCTGACCTTCTGCAAGTAAAACAGCAGTACTGTTGGAGCTACATGAGTTTTTTTTTTGGCACGACTCCATGTGGCAGCCTGTGTAGGTGTCTGTCAGCGCAAACAGCTTTCTGACATCAGCCTGACAGTGCCATTATCAACACGGACTCTGTGGCGCAGATTTTCAACTCTGTTGCCTAAGGACTGCATGACTATAAATTCATGAGCTTAAGGCCATCTCTGTGTCTTGGAAGAGTCCCTCCTTCATCAAGGTTAGCAGCACAAGTGCACAGTAATGCTCCAGAAAATCTTTGTGCCTTGGTAAAGAAAAAGATCTGGAGGATCCAATTTTTTTTTTTCACCCTGAGGGTAAAAAACCCAATCATCATGAATATCTAACTGCAGGAAATGATGAAGGACTGCAGCTACCCCTTTAAACATTTCCAAAACGTCACAAAATGTGATGGAGGGTGATCTTCACAACATAGTGACAGCACAGCTCTGAAACAAGAAAACAAAGAAAGTAATAAAATAAAAAGATAGTGCTACCACATGGTGGTACTGTGGCCATTTTGTACAGGGACAGAGTATCAGTGCATGAGTGCAGACGACTCCTGCGATTGCTACAGAACAGTTCCCCTGTACTGCTTAGCAAAGCTCACGGGGAGCAGCAGGACAGAAGATGTGGAGCCTACAGAGATCCAGAAGCAATTTCAGACTCAACAAAACCATGGAGAAAAAAAAAAACAGAAGAAAACAAGTAATTTACAACTATCCATACCACAACCATTAAAACATAAATAATAAGAATAACATTCAAAAAAAAAAAAAAGTGACAACCAAATGGTCTCATTCTTAATTGTCTCACCATTTTCTTCCCAGTGTCTCATTACAATTTCTAAAAAAGTTTTCTTCCCCCATAGATGATAGGGAATAAAGATAACCAGTCTGTAGTTGAGGCATGCATGTTGTAAAAGAAGGTACACGGGGCAACAAATTGGTAATCATTAACAACCTATGATGAGAAACATACCAAAAACATTGTGTACCTAGGAAGTCTGTCCCTGATATTTAGTTTTTGTTGTGTTTTTAAAAAGAGGTAATAAAGTCAGCCAAAAAGACTGGATTCCCAAAAGAAATGACTTTAACAGAGCCTTTTAATATCAAAAGTTAAAACACTCACAAAGGAAAAAAAAGGAACAAAATAGGGAACAGTACCAATTCAAGTTAATTTAAGTGTAAAAAACACTTTCCATATCTAGAAACAATTGAATAGCTGAAAACCTGGATTCCACCACTTTGCAAATATGTTCAGAAGAACTCATCAAAAGTTGTGGTTCTATAGAAAAGAATATGTTTCTTTTCCATGCATGATAAAAAGTTCAAGTACAAAACAAACTGCTTGCATGCTGCACCTCAGTTATCAGGTGGAAATTATTGAATGCTGTAAGAACAGAACAGAAGCACCTGTTCTCTGTTCTGACTGTTCTCTGTAGAGACTGATATAGATTTAGACCTTTGTATGCTAGCAGACACTTATTTAAACTTTCACAATGTATTGCCTTACTTGTTCTCTCACTTTTTTAAAGAATATAAGTTTTGTCTTAACACAGAGAGGAAGCAAAGCAGCGGTCTTCCTCTTGAATAGATGGTGGAAGAGTAGGTGCTGGCATAAACTTCTGTGTCACACAATGTGCTTATGTTCTACTGTGGAAAGACAAGTACAGAATCACAGAATCACAGAATCACAGAATTGCCAGGGTTGGAAGGGATCTCAAGGATCATGAATCTCCAACCCCTCTGCCACATGCAGGGCCACCAGCCTTCCCACCTAATGCTAGACCAGGCTGCCCAAGGCCCCATCTAATCTGGCCTTGAACACCTCCAGGGACAGGGCATCCACAACCTCTCTGGGCAGCCTGTTCCAGCACCTCACCACTCTCTCTCTAAAGAATTTCCCCCTGACATCCAACCTAAATCTCCCCTCCCTCAACTTAAAACTATTTCCCCTCGTCCTGCAGTTATCAACCCTTTCAAAGAGTTGATTCCCCTCCTTTGTAAGTACCAGGCAGTACATGTCTGCCTTGCTCCTGGGCTCCAGCAGATTATCTCTGTGAAGAATCAAATGGCACATAAGAATATCAAAGAATCACAGAATCGTGGGGATTGGAGGGGTCCTCAAGAGATCATCAAGTGCATCACCTGTGCTGAAGCTTCCCTACAGTATGTCGCACAGATAGGTGCCCAAGTGAGCCTTGAATATCTCCATAGGAGGAGACCCTACAACATCTCTGGGCAGCCTGTTCCAGTGCTCTGACACCCTTGCTTTTCTTCTACTAGCTGCTTTCAAACCTGCATTTGACTTTCTAGCACTAATTGGAATATTGACCAACCATATAAATGCTTGGTGTTTCTAATGTGGCTTCCAACAAAAGCAGCAATATTTAGTGAGAGAGAAGTTACATTAACATGTTTGACTCCTATTGATATCGAAGTCAATTTACTAATGACTTATCAGCTGCTCAGGAATATAAATTTGAGCTTCAATATGGCATAATTACTACAAAGTACTATGATACATTTTACTGATTACTAAGATAGCACAGTGTCAGTAATATATGAAAGTAAATTCAAGATTTGTGATGGCAGTTTCTGAACATATTATTGTAATTATCACTCAAGACACAATCCTCAAATTTAAAAGCATTCAAAAATACTTCTGGACAATGCTTTAATCCAGTTACTTCACATGCAGGGAAACTTGCAGGGGGTTATAAGATTTCTCTTATGAGAATATACAGAACAAACTAAGGAGTAGTACAAACATTTGGCTTATTTTTTCATGGTTCATGAACAACTTCCTGATGGAAAATACGCTCCTTTTTTGTTTCATTAACCTTCTCACTGCCTTGGGCATCAACTGCACTGCTCAAAAACTGGAGGGACAGAAAACAGTGAAGTAAAAAATAAAAAGAAATTCAATTATCAAATTATCAAATTATCCAATTTAGGCACATACTTGTATTAAATTCATAACTGACAAGTGAATGCCAAGGTTACATACATCACTTTATGCAAGTATTAAAATATTCATATCATGCAAGGAGCAAGCTGTATGACACAACTCTTGGAAAAATATATCAGGAATTTACTAGGGATTTTAAATAGAACTTGCTGGAACTATGCTTCTCACCTTTCTGAAAGATGCCTAATCTATCAGCGGTCAAATAGCTCTGAGCATGAATGCCAATACTCTGCTTTTAAAAGCATAGTGATACTGAATGTCTTCAAAGGCTAAAGTCAGTACTATGATCCAGCAAGAATCTGGAAATCCTCAAATCCCACTCCTGGAATGTAGTAAAATGTGATAACTAGAAGTGATGACATTTTAACTTACGGAAAAGTTGTTATTGACCCTAAAGTGATTCCATTTTGCTTTAGGTCTTGGGAAAATCTATAGCCATATTTTGGGACATGAGCAAAAAAAAATGTTACTCTGACAGAATTAAAGAGAAAATCAAAATGTGCTTATTGTGAAGCCTTTCAGGGATCCTGAAAAAACCCAAGATCATAATGACAGAAAATAAGCAATGTGTATCTCTAGTCTGCCACAGTTTTCTTCCAGATGGATGGAGGGAGGAAAGAGAGGTGGAGACTCTATTAATCATCATTCCCTATATAGCTTTAGTACTTATGTTGCCTTCTTACAGAGCTCATTTCAGAGGACTTTCATGCTGGAAATCTCCGTACGAGAAAAGTTACATAACTAAAATTCATGAAGACTGGGCATCCACATACAAACTAGATTTTTGTTGGTGGAGGAGGGAAGGGTGAGGTGGAATCCTGGTATAGTTTCCAAAAACTAACTTCCAAAAACTAACCTCAATTTTTGAACTGTTTTATCAGCCCGAACTCACTTCTAAAAATAACTGTTTTTGTGTGTTTAAAGAACCATTTGGTTAAAACTCAACAGCTGAGAGTTTGAATGTGCATTTGCAGAAAGCATTGCTGCAGACAGTATCTGAGTATAACTTGCCACCAAAGATATGCAGCCCTGCAGGGTGAGCGGAACAAGATGGCAAGGATCCTGTCATAGATTCAGTCACCCCTGCAAGTGACTTTTATGGAAGAGCCAAGAGCATAGAGGTTGATTACTGTACGTTTCAGGGCTTTCTTAACTGCTCATCTCTTACAGGCATATCCTGTTCCCAGTAGCAATGTTTACACATGACATTACAATCAGAAACAAAGCTACTGATCATACCTTAACCTTTTCACTCATCATTTTGTCTTCTTAGACTCCACTCAGGCCTTTGGCACACCTGCTTTGTTTAACCATTTTCTACACTCAATAGTATGTGAGAGGATTAATTATGCTGATACAAAGCCACCAGGGAATACGGCAATGCAGACTGCTCATTTGTCTCATGGGATAATATATCACTGAGAAAGTAGCAACAATATGTCAGGAAACCTAATGATTCCAAAGCTTGACACAATACATGTTAAGCATTAATACACAATCACAAAGAAAAGGCAAAAGCATGTTGATTTAAAGTGAATTTTACGTGAAAGCATGGTTATGTTTGTAGGTAATTAGTTTTGTTGTTTTGCCTTTTGTACCCATTCCTGCTGCAAATTTAAAACCTGTGCAGAAGATAAAATATGTTTAAACAACTTTAAGATTGCAAACACCCCCTGTGCTAAGCAGGAGATGTGTGGGTTAGTGGGAACAATTTCAGATTCTCTATTTTGGCTAAGATCTCAACAGAGGAATCTACATAGAATCATCGAATCATAGAATTGCTCAGGTTGGGAGTCCTTAAAGATCATAAAGTCGAACCACAACCTAACCATACTACCCTGACTCAAATATGTGAAGCTTCTTCAGTACACAGGGAATAACTGAAATGATAATTTTTAACTTTGATTTTGCTCACTTGCCTACACTGCTTCATAATTTTGCCTCTAGTCTTCATTACTGGGTTTTGAGAAAAGCTTCTTGCCCACCACTTCCCCAGACTATTAAAGGAACAGTCCTTGAAATTACTACACAGAGAAAATAAATTTTTAAACTGGCATTTAGGCAAATAGTTGAGCAACTTGTTTTACTAGGTTTTGCTTTGTGATATACATTAAGACATTCTGTGGGTTGAACTTCTCTAGACTCAGGGACTAAAGAACATGAAAACTGTAAAATTACCTTCTATTTTCCCAGAGTGAATTAACTGTTAACCGTCTCACATTTTTACATCTTTAATATTAATTGTTCAGCAAAATATTTTCTGTTGACTGCTATTCTAAATGAGGAAACTGTTCCTAAAAAATGCAAAGGGGATTTCTCTAACCTACACCACTGGCTGACAGTCTGCAAAACTGCAAACTAGGGAACAAGGGAACTACTAAAACTAAAATAAAATAAGTATAATAAAATAAAAGAGTGTATGAGAAGAGTAGTTCATGTTTTCCTGTCTCTGAATCAGTTATGCTGATGGTTTTTCACTAACCAGCTTAGTGGTAAGAAAAAGCAGTCTGATACGCTAAGACAATAAATCTGTCATTTCTTACTTCTGAAAGCTAAAAGATCCAGCTATTGAAAACAATATAATGTTCCTTACTGGCAATTATAAAAATATTTATCAATTCTTTTTTTTTTTTTTTTTCACTTGACTTCACTTACTGAATGAAGCAAGCTTTGCTACAGCTTGTGCAATACAATACAACACATGAAAAAATTAGAAAACTGCACCAAGTTCCTGATAGAAAATGCATTGGTCTCTTCTCTATTCCATTCTTATAAGTTGCTATAGTTTTAAACATTCAGATTTACATGGGAACTGTACGACAGGCATAAGGACCTGATGTGAACATATCTGAAGAGATCACTGGAAATACAGGGTGATCTAAAATGAAACATGAATATGCTGTGAGGGAATGTTATGTCTAAGCGTGTACTGGGGATGGAAATTCTCCAGTTGGTCAAGGCTTGATAAACATTGTTTTGATGGAACAATGACTAGAGAAGGACAACTGGAATAGGCTTTAGAAGATTAACTGTCTTATTGGAGCTGTAATGGTGTTAACTTCTTATCACTAACTTCTCCATGTTAGGAGAAATTTTCCAGCACTGAAGAAAATGATGGTATTCAATAGCAAAATCAAATGAAAGGCACAAAATTGTAGTTTAATTGTTCACTGGGAAACATGTTTTCTTCATTCACATGCAATCCTTTCAACAACTTGTACGGGATTTAATTCCATGAACAAGACAAACTATCTTATCTTTGTATCCCACTTTATGTACAGCCCTATAACTTAATTCAGTAAAGTCCTAAAGTTGACCACAGAACTGATAACTGAGCATATCCCAGTGCTGAATGCAACTAACCTTCATAACTGGGGCAACAAGCCTCCCAAGGAGCTATGAAGAACAATGCTTAAATTGGATTTCAAATACTTATCATACACAAAGGAACAATTGTAAAATACAGTGTATGCTGCTTCTACAGACGTCTCCAGAATACAGCTGTACTAAAAAATCTAAGCATATCAGATCTGCTACCAGAGACAGGAGTACGTAATGTTTTTCTTGATAAAAAGTTTAGAGGATGTTTAAGAAACCTTTTTAGCACGCATGAGTAAACTGGGATATGAAATTTTACACAAAAGATCAAAAATGATTATTTCTTCATTTCAGAATTCCTAAAAATTGCATATAAGTGTATATTCTTCAGTCAATAATCTTTCACTTCTATGCTCATAGAATGTGTATGGGGAACCAGAACTATTTCAGACGTTATTCTTCTTAATATATTGAAACATCCTACACTGAGGAACATATGGGAAACTTCACTCTAGCTATGAAAAAAACTACATGGACTATTGAGAAACTTACTGGTGCTTTGTTTTATTATTTTCCCCAATTCTGAATCAAAACAATATATTTTTGAAATTGCACTTAGAGCTTTAATTCTTCTCCAGCTTTGTTAATTCACTATTTGTTTATAACATCTGAAATGATGCATTTCCATCAATTCTGAATTTTGCATAAAGTACCTTAAGTACTTCAAGGGAGCTTATAAGCAGGAGGGATACCAACTTTTTACACGGTCTAATAGCGATAGGACAAGGGGGAATGGCTTTAAACTAAAAGAGATCAGATGTTAAGAAAAGATACCTTACTCAGAGGAGGGAATATGTTCTGGCACAGCTGCCCAGAGAAGCTGTGGTGCCCCATCCCTGGAGGCACACAAGACCAGGCTTGATGGTCCCTGGGCAGCTGTGCTGGTGGGTAGCAGCCTTGCCCATGACGCGGAACTGGGGCTGGGTGGCTCTAAAATCCCTTTCAACCCATACCAGTCTGTGATTCTATGAAAAATTAGACATTATTATCAGTTCTGGAATCAATGATTAAAAGTACTTACAGAATGTACCAAAGGTCTGGGTGAAGCATGATGTAAATTATAAACATTTCGAATATATCAAATAATTTACAACAGAACACAAGAAAAAATTTATTCCATGGCAGACTGAAAAAAGAGGTAGCCTGCAGCCAGAGATATGAATGAGTTATTAACACTCATTCTTTTCAGCACATCTGTAATTAGGTCACATTACCTCCGAATTTCTAGACTTATAAATTCTAGCAAGATAAATTACTGCATATAGAAAATCTATAAATTGTGGAAAATATAGAAGTAGTGGAGAGCTGCCCACAAAAGGAAAGAATTTCTAAATGCTTTTAGAATTCCTAGTTATCTGCTTTTTCATGTTGATACAAAAGCTCCAAAGCTATTTATTGTAACTAAAGATTGCTTTGAACTTAAAGCCAAATACTGTGTTATCTCCACTGCATTTAAGACACCTTTCAGTACTGGTTTTGATGTCATGTTTTTTGTTTGGTTGGTTGGTTGTTTTTTTGGTTTTCTTTTTTATTTGTTTGTATTTTTGTTTTGCTTTGTTGGTGATTTTTTTTTTTTTTTTTGCTTTCATTAGTAAATGATGATAGATCCTGGGATAGCAGTTTTTGGTATAACAGTAAGAAGAATATACGAGTGCAGAAATACCACTAAAAAACACCCTGTAATTGAAAAGATTTACCTTTTCTATTTCAGCAATCTTCATCTCAAAACTGCACAGCTAATATGCAGCTATTTCTAATGGTATATTATGCCTGGGAGGCAAGACTAGGCTACAATTACGTTTTAAGTGGAATACAAAATAAATAAAAAAGATAATAGAATCACATCTGTTCTCATTTTTCAGGAATGGGCTAAAGTCAAAACAGGGAGTCAGGCAAGATGTATAAAACCATATGGGCTGAGGAAGCTGGAGGTCAAACATCCTGGCTTCAGCAGAATTAAAAAGTACTTACAATTGGAACAACTTTGACCGCATGAGAACAAGCCAACTTTGTCATCAAGCCTAAAACCATATCCCAAATGAACTTCTTTCACAGTCTGATCACTTGAAGGTGAGTGATGTAGTATTTTGTCCAAATGGAACTTGTAGAAGAAGCATGTACAATTCGTGCAACTGAGAAGAGAGGAGTACACAATATAGCACAGCATCTGAGACTGTGTGGAGATGCACCGCTTCTCCAGCAGCACCAGTGATTGCTATGTCACCTGGAGCCTCATCAGGCCTGAAGTCTCAAATAGGGATAATATTTACATATTTAATATACAGTAAAAGTGGTAATGCTAATGTAAAACTGGCAAATTCACATTTGCAAAGTGCACTGGATAGGGAAAATTGGAGGACAGCTTTGAATTTGGGAATATAATCATTTCCAGGATAGTCAGCTCACTGGAAGCCATGATGGATGACAAGAATAGGTTCTTTGAAAATGCAGAAATCCATAGATTTGTACTATTCTAAATAACAAATGAAATGGAAAGAAAAGAACAGGAATACAGACTGCTTTTATCAGTTCTTTTTTTTTTTTTTAATTTAAAAAAGGTTTTTCAATATCTTTCTATCTTTAACTTCAGTACTTCATAAAAAAATAAGATAAACCATTAAAAATGGAATTTGATTGAGATGTCAGTCATGTGATTGACAGATGCTTTTCAAAAACAAAAGAAAACACTGAAACTTCATTCTCATAGAGAGTGTTGAAAAAAAAATTCTACCTGGCAGCTTAGTTAAAGCAAATTTGAACCATCCCAGAGACTTCAAAATCAATAGCTAAAATTATATCAAAATAGGTAATCTTCATTCTGAAAAGGCCATTGGTTACAATAGTACATTGCCATTGGCAAGTGAAAATTCAAGTAAAAGGGTCCTGATCTTTATGATATGTTGTAACAGTAGACTTAAACCAAAAGTCAAGGCATAATGGAAAACAAATGAACGCATTGTCCTCAAATACACAAAATAATTCAGGGCACCAGTTTTACTCCTACATTCACCTCTAAATCATATAAAATCAGTTATTTCGCTACTGTCTAGCAGGACTTGTTATTAGAATGTCTCACTAATCTGTTGCTTTAGTTTCAGGTAAATTAGTTTTGTCCAAAATGTTAAATCATTAATAAAAACATACCTTTGAAAGAACACAAAGCAGATGCAGGCTGAACAGAACTGAAAATAACAGCAATATGTGCTTACTACATATCCGCTTACACGTCACTGCACTATGTGCTATATCTCAGTTTTATAGGCAACAGACACATCAGCTGTTCAACTCAAGCACAACAAATCATTTTTATAGCATTGATTTGCAAATTTTGCTCACTGAATTGCATACAGAATTCTGCCTTCAGCTGTTTGAAATGAGAGTGATCACTACTAGAAATAATAGTTTCTTTCACCGACACAGCACCTTCATTAAACAAGAAGCAATTCAGAAAACCATTCCGGATTCTTTAAAATAAATCTGTCCTTTTATTGGAAACAAAGTATTCCTGAGTCCAATCAAAGTTTGCTGCCTCTGCAGCAGTTTTCATGATAATCAACATTATTATGAAAATCCCAAACTGAGACTCGTCAGGACTGTTCCAAAGGAGTCCCTATGGTACAATGATTCTTATATGTGCAAAGAAGAAATCATTGATTATCATATGCACAAAAAGCAAACACTGATTTTCATTAGTTCCATAATAACTTTGTTGTTGCTTGTTCTGTGAGTTAACGACTTTAAAAAAAAAAAAAAAATCACATCCTCACGTAGTTACATATGCTACATTTACCCACTGTTAATTTTTTTTGCCATTCTAAGATAGAAATCTCATTCAAATGGGAGAGAATGTAATTTAGAATCATATATTTTACTGCATAACACTTCATACCTTCTCTGTATGGGGGCAAAAAAATAGTAAATGTTGACCAAATTTCTGAGAACACCTCAATTCTTTCCCTCCTTTACTTTTTTAGCCAAAATTTGTGTTATGTTATACAAACCACTGACTGTGCACTGAACCAAATTGAACAGTACATACTTCTCATGTGTCTGGTCTCATTTATGACTTGAGTTCTAACAAGTAGCTGTAGTTAAAAAAATGTATAAAATAAAAATAAATTAATAGCCCCCTTTCCCTCAGTAGTGTTCTTCAGCCACATTTCTATCTGCAGCTTTCTTTAAACTACTGTGTTTCTGGTGCAGGAGAGCACATACAAAAGTAGGTATGTCACTGATAAGCTCTTGCTAATTAAAACCCCCACACGAAGTTTTGATAATACTAGTGGAATTTCCTGGAACAAGTGCAGAGAGCTGTAACTGTGCATCTGACATGCTTCATCTATCTTAAAGTGGCACAGTCAGACCTGACAGCAGTATCATGGCTCCTCAAAAGGAGGAACAAAAAGCAAAATGCACTGCTTACAGTCATCCTGGTCTAGTAGTTGTGACCCTGTATGTAGTAGGGGGGTTGAAACTAGATGATCATTGTGGTCCCTTTCAACTCAGGCCATTCTATGACTGTGATTCTATGATTCTATGATCTGTTTCTGGTGGGATGGCAATAACCTGCATAACTGTCCTCTCAGAAACAGGTTTTCTGCCTAGCAATGAACCAATGTGCCCCACCATGTCTCCAGACAGGGCAATTGGCAGGAGTGGTCACAGGTCCCCATGCTTCTCCAGTTTTACATTGTCTTCCTACAGCAGTTTCAGTAAAATAGATGGTCCACAGAAGTCAGCACAGCTTCTTAAAGACTGTGTATAAAGTGAAGTTACCCTCTGTGTCTGCAGCTACCCTTCCCCTTCTCTCCTGGCCTGGCTGCATAATAAATACTAGCAGATCCTAATAGGAGGCAGTCATCTCCCAGGTGTCCAGCCCTGTCTCCTGGGACTGGTCACACCAGATTCAGAAAGCTCAGGAAACAGCCAGGATGGCATCACCTTGACACAGGCATTTGCAAATTATACACTCATGCAGTTCTTGGATAACTACTGTAAAATAAGTAACAGCAGTGATATAACTGCATTTTTAAAACTTCCTCTTGAAGCTAAGGTTTATAAATTTCAAACTGAATTTTGCACCTATAAAACATGATTAATATCTTTGCACCATAAGGAGTGATTTGGAGCATATGTGTTCTGGATATTGGCTGCTGGCTTGTACTGTAGATCTGTTGCCACAAGCATAGTGGAATATTGCTGTTGCTGAGAACAAGTATACAATTTGTTAGGACATAAAAATAGGAAATAAATATGCTCTTGAATTAGTAAGAAAAGATGAAGGGAATGCCTTGAAAATTCTTTAAATATTGCTGTTACTCCTCTTGCCTCATGCCATGCAGCTAGTAACAGCACAGCTCACAAAAGGGTGACCCAACTGAAATCTCAGTGAATAGAAGGATCCACAGAGAAGAAGCATGCTGCAACAAAGTCCATCTAGCTCTGCAACCCACCCCAAGCAGTGGACAAAAACAAATTCCTAAAGGAGGAGTAAAAGAAATAAAAGAAAAAATCATAGCAAGCATCTGGTACATGGAGAACCAGAATGACCACTGTCTTTAAACAAAACAACCCAAGGCCATACAACGTTTTCAAGCATGTTCCTGGCATGTTGGTGCTACTTACATATGTTGTATTCCCTCCTATCTTGTACAAAGTAAAGGAAGAATATCTGCATGTATTACAAGGGAGATGGAGCAGGACTGAGGCTGAACTTTGTCAGTGAAGACAAATAACATTAGAACACACACGCCTATCTTTACAGACATCTTGGAAGAGACAGGGAACCACATTGACTTGTGACATATACAAACAAGATTATTTCTGGATAAAGGGTGCAATGCTGTTAGAATTTGGTTTTGGACTTCTAATTGTGTAATTACCATGTTTTCATTAAACACTTAAATCAACTTGCTAAACATCAGTGGAGAAGGAGGTCTGGTAGTTCAGCGTGCTACACCACACATGCATAGCTATAATCTCTACATCATTTGTTTCTTTAGTGAAAACTCCAATTACAATATAATGTTCGGCCTCTACCCTTCACCCAAAATCTTTAAAACATTTAGCTATTGCTGTGCCATATGGCTTAATTACAGTCTATGTTTATCACTTAATATAGTGAACATGCAGTCTGAATTAACTGTCTTTACAAACCAATCAAGAAAGTAACACCACCATGACCTGACCCTGTATGTAATTTTGTGTGTCAATAAACAAAGGCTATCACATAAGGAGAATCTGTATCCTAAATGAAAATAAAAATGACAACAGAGACATCTCTTTCTGAAAGACTAAATTGCAGTGAAGGATGAACTACCTACCCTGAGACTTCATTCAAATTTAGCATATTAAAAGACAGTTTGATTATTTGGATGATAGTGTCCAATTAACAGCAAAAACTTGGCTTCTTTTATTTATTTACAGAAATATAACTCCCAATCTGAGCCTGTGAGAGAACAATTGGGCCAGTAGTCACATTAAAACCCAGAAAAAAATTAGATCTCTTCCTTAAGTAAATGGAATTAAGGAAACCTTGTGCTCTACAAGTAAGTAGAAGAGAAGCCACGATGCTCACTTATATACTCTTTTAGTTATACATTCTTGGACTTGTACCATAAATATTTAACATTCTTGTATTTTGTAAGAAAGATAGGTGTTATCCTTGTCAGCAAGGTCTACAAGGTTATTAAATCAAAGGAGGTTGAATGCTCCTTGTCATAATGTTAATACTAAGGAGCTAAACTCCTTGCCAATGCTTACATAATTGTTTCTTGAGTCTTTTATATCTATGTACTACTAAAGCAATCCAAAACATCCAGAGAGATGACAGACTAACTCAAAAACTTCTGGATCTGCTTACAGTAACTAAAGAAAATGATCAGGTTGGTGCAGTAGTTTTATGTGGCTCCAAAATTTTGATTGAACATGTAATTTTGTTTTTTATCTTTTAGTACACATAAATTCAGCTATCCTGGAAAATTCAAGTAGCCTCTCAGTACAATATAAAGTTGTTTTGCAGTATTCTGGACAATTTAAAAAAGAGCTTAATACTCTATTATTTGTTTATCTATTAACTTATTTATTGAGTCATGGTTTTTTATGCCTTCATATCACAATTATCTCTCAGATTATTTCCTAGTCTCTGCAGAATTACTGAAGCATGTGTTACCTTCACAGCAAGCTCTAAAGATTGCGCCCTACTGCATATCCATGCCCTACATAACTTCTTTCAAGAAGAATATTTAGGCATTAAACCTATTTCTAGATTTTGCCAAGAAATAAGAGGGGAATGAGAAGGTATTGAAATCTGCAAAATGCAGCACAGATGCACACTACAAGCTTACACTGAAGCTTCTAATAGAGGAATGTAATAAAATGTCACCGTAAAGTTTACAGAATATGTTCACCAAAGAATATAAATGTAAGCTATTAATGTTATACAGCATGTTAATAGGACAGCCTGAATTTAGCTTACTTATTACTTGTGATAATTTATCAACTATGAATGGTTACTTCTCTTTTGTGAAGCAACGGAATAATGAAAAGTCATGCGGTATTTGAAATTCATCCATGACTTTAAATGAAATATCTCTCTACTCCTAAAACTGCTTATCCAAATTGTTTTCCTGTGGTGTCCTAACTTTTCTCCCAATAGCATGAAATATTGCACTAGCCATAGGATTCTCACTCCATTTCTGAATTGTCATCTGGTCATCATGCCATTCCTTCTGTGCACATTATTTATTCCCTTTACAGTGAAAAGCAACTTGGAATAAAATGCTCACAGCACAGCACAGTAAAGATACTGAAAATCTTGAAAAAAAAATTTGAAGGATCCCTAAACACAGAACCAATAAAATATAACTTTATTCTTAAATAACTTGCTAAAGTAATCAGGCTACTCATACTGTCTTTCATTTCACACACAAAAAAATACCACCTCTAAAGAATATATCCAAACCTGCTCGGATCATAACTCAAACTGAACCTAATGTCAGAAAAACTGAAATGTAAGTCACAGAATTTAATGCATTTTTAAAAAGTGTTAGCAGTTCAGCTACTTGTCATTCCCATTACACAGTATCTCATTTTCTGTGATAACATAATTGCAGAAGAAAATAGGCAATTGTTTCAACATTCTGTTTAATAAAAGGAGCAGAGTTCTCAACAGTATTCACCCTTATCTGGTTTTTGCTCCAACTGAATTTAGTGAGAGTTTTATGCTAAAATGAACATTTCTATGCTTGGGTCACTGGAGCTGCTGAAGGAGGTAAGATGTTATCTATACTATAGCCATGAAATTGTGCTGCCATTCTATCAGATTTCAGCTAGGGACAGAGGCCACACATTACTTTTTTAAGCTATGCTGGAGAGCAAAGATAATGTTTTCTGATAGATAATTTAAACTAAATCCTTTTGCTTAATTTCTTCCCCCTCCAAAATAAAAATGAAAGTATAGATTTCCCATAAAAAAGGGCAGCATTGAAGACCAGAGTGTTCAAGCTCAAATATAGGACAGTAAAGGATAGTAAAACCTCCTCTATACCCATTTCTATCTTTGAACATTCAAATAAAAGCAAGCCTTTAGTACAACAATTACAGGGCAGGAAACTAGAAAAAAAAAGCCAACAGCAACCATGAAAAAAAGCAATCCAAAAAAGAATGGATGTGGACAAAATATTAGTGAAAGGATTTTCTTTTATCTGTTGTTCTAACTGGAGTTAATTCTTACTTTGAATCATCCCTGATTTCCTTTCTGTACTCTTCTTTTTCTGTACTGCCATTCAAAATAAAGCTCCAGCTCTATTTTGTAAGAAGGATCAAGATTAAAAAAAAATTGGGGATTGCCTTAGTGATGTAACTATCTCACTGCAGATCTCCAGAGCACCAGGTTTTGTTTGCTATCTGTCATGGAATTCAACAGCTTTGCTGTCACATAACAAGCGTGTCCTTTTACAAAAGGAAGGTATAAACACTGTCTTTGAATTATATACATTAAATCCATAACAATTA
Organism: Phasianus colchicus; assembly: GCF_987193195.1. NCBI lineage: Eukaryota > Metazoa > Chordata > Aves > Galliformes > Phasianidae > Phasianus > Phasianus colchicus. The sequence goes on along the minus strand of NC_143436.1, from coordinate 144,418,819 downwards.
ATACAATGACAGCTACCTGTTGCAGTGACTGATTTTTTATTTTTTATTTTTAAATAATGTTATAAAAATCAAACTACTTCATCTTACTCTCTTGGAGTAAATTTAGGTGTCTACATATTCATATTTGCACAGTATTCCTTGAAGTTAATTCAACACCTAAGTAAGTAAAGCAGATTTTAATTCACAGCTTTCAGAACTCAGGGAAAACACTGTTACTACTAATATTACACTGATTTATAAAACTTGCTTACATGTTAAAAATGAAAAACACAAGTGGAAGAGCAATATGTATATATTCCTGTAAGTCCAACAACTTACATGAAGGCAGCCTTATCTGCACGATGAACGTTAATAACACTGCCACATAGCTTCTTTTTTGGCTAATTGCTGTGCAGACATTACAAATATCCTCTCAAGTGAGACAAGATACAGTGCAGTCCTTGCTGTGACAATTAACCGTTATCCCTTAATACAGAATATGAATTTCCAAATGGAATAAAGCAAGATATGGCTACAAGAAGTTAGGTACAGGAGAGAAAAGGAGAACTTAACTGGATCATGTTTTGTGATGACAGCGGGACACAAAAATTCAGAGAGAAAGAGAAGGAGAGAGATGAGTGTCTTAGATTAGAAGTGCCTCCTTCTAGGGGGAAGGAAGTATCTTGCAAAAGGACTGCACAAAGAGACACCTGCAAGGAGGCAGGAGTGGTTAGTGATTGTTGTATAGCCCTGGGAGCGGCTCCTTGCTGGTCATGTTCTCTACTGGGCAGTCCTGTGGTTTAATAAGCTAAAAAAGCTCTGATAATACAATGGAGATTTTTGGTGCTTTTTAGAGCGTGAGCTAACTTTCATTTCTGATAGAGCAGTCTACCACCAACTCACATACACAGGTAAGAGAGAAGAGGAAAATTGTATTATACACAAAATTGACAACAACCTAATAATACCTTGTACAAGCCAATGCTACATAACTGTACCATTATTCCTTTACAGATGCTTTTTTCATTTTTCCTTCTAAAAGCTCTGCCTAGTGACTCACACAAATGGAACTAAGCAGCCCCAGAAATCATCTTATCTTCTGAAGTATGCCCAGCTGCTAAATGCACTGGTATCCTTTAAGCCTCCCAGAACAAGTTTGACATCTGTGAGAAATTCTAAAAACAAAACAAAACAAATTCACATGGCACTACAGAATGTTATTGACCTTAGAAAAGTATTCCTCAGTAAGACAACAGACAATTCTAGGTTTCAGTCCTGTAAGTCTGAATTCCAGATGGCTCTCACAGTCTTCAGTCAAAAAGACTTTACTGTACAAAAAGAATTTACTGTACAGTAAGCAATCAAACCTTACCTCTAGATTCACATTCCTTTGCATTTCTAAGTACCTGAAGGATTCCAGAATGATTCAGAAACAATACCAACCATATGGAACTATTCTAGCAATGCATATCACTTGAGGAAATCTCTGGAAAATACTCCAAATACTGACTCAGACAAATCAATCTTGTGAAATCAGAGCTAGCACTCAGAATTGTACAGCTCTTAGTGGAAATAAAGGCAGATGCTTACTACTTTCTTTAATATAAGACACTTCCTCTTCTAAATGACAATACATTTACTACATTTCCAATTAACTGAGGTTACTAGGAGAAAAAACTCAACTTCACATCATTTCATTATTAATGGACTTACTGAAATCCTACAATGGACAGTACCCTCGATATTTCTTTTTCTATTTTGACAGCTTGATTAAGTGTTGCAAGCTGAATGCCAATACATTCCAGGTTTAAAAAAAAAAAAAAGTTGCAGTTGGTTGCTTTATCTCTCGAGGGCCAAGGGTCATAGACTGTGTAAACCAGAGCAATAATGTCAACATTAGTCTGGAAAAGGCAGTTTTGTTACAGATTACAGGCCTTGCTGAAGATTCCTGCTCTAAATCAGAAGCAAGTCTGACAAGTCTGACCAGCTCATGATGGCAAGTTTGTCTAACTTGTAGCTAGAAACCTCCAGTGAGACCATTAATAAGTTTTTAGCTTGTCCCAGTAAAATTCCCAAGCAGTTACAGATTTTTTTCTTGACATCACTTTTGCTGATAATTAAACTAATTACTTCTTGTCTTATCCTAGGTGAACATAAAAACAATTGATTGCCTTTCTTGGGACTCTACAGTACAGATTAACATAATCCAGTTCCTGCAATATCAAAATCCTACTGAATCCAATATTAGCATATGCAAAACTTTTTTCTTATCCTAGGTGAACTATATATTATCAGACGTTGATGAGTCTGATTTGACATAGTATCTTCCTGGTAAGTTCGCACAGACTGTTTCTTACTATGTTTCCATGCCTATAAAATGATATTTTAAGAATTTATCTATGATGTCTGGAAAGATACTGTTTGCTATATTCTATCTCCTCCTTCCACCCTATCTCACAAAGTTAGATATATCTCTTGCCTTGCTTTGTGTCTTTTGAGATGTTACCCCTTGGCATGTCAAAGGTCAGTCCACATCAGGCAGTTCTGATCAAACATGCCTAACTAGTCTACGAATGTTCTAGCTTGACTGAGTCTTGTTTTTTGGGCCCAATTAGGTTCAAATCAATTCTGGTGACAAACCTCTTCAACCTGCTACAAGTAGACCAATGGCTTATTGTTCTTTTTCTTATTTTTGTTTTTATTCCATACCCATACTTTTCCCATATCCTTCTTTCCATCTGTTCCACAATTTGCATAACTGTTTCCTGATTTCTTCTGTGTTAGGATAAGTTTGGCTGCTTTTTTCCTTAATCTGATCTTTCTTGATAACCATCAACTCTCCCGAATGCAAACTCTTCTTTTTTTCTAACCCCATCATTTGTGAACACTTTTAACTGAATGCAGCCAAACTCAGGTTTCCCTGATCCACCAGTTTAAAATACTGCTGCATCCCAGTTTATCCACTGAATGTTGGTGCCTAAAGCTGATGAGGCTATCTGAGATACTGATTTTTAGACACATTTTTATCCCTTTGCACATTTCCATTCGTGTAAGTTTCCAGACAAAGCTCCAGTGAAATTAAGGTGGTCTCTGTTTGAGGTGTGCTGTACACGTATTTCAATCCATATACAGAACGTCTAAAAGAGACATTCAAGGGGCCAATAATTTCTACCTACACAGGAACAGAGGTGGAGGGAAGGAAAGTAGAAGGGTTATAGCAGCAATGACAGGCATATGGTATTATTATGCAAATCAGCATTTGCAGCTATTTTCTCTGGGGGAAGACAACACAATCTAGCACCTCCATCAGATAATCAATAAGCAGATACTGAATTAACAAAACATATGGCAGACTAATTTGCACTGTAAATGTTACTCCCTCCTAAATAACTCTTCTATACTATTTAAAGCAATTATTTATATTGAAAGCACTTCTTTCACCCTATTTAATGCCATTTCTATCTTGTAAATAACCACACTTTCAAATGAGAAATATAAGCGTAGTTAATATTTTCACCTTTGTTAAGAGGTGTTTGAGATTAAAAGAACTAGAGGAAAAAGATATTTTTTCTTCGGAATTTTTCTGTCTCATTTCATGTCATAATTCATAAATACCAAGATACTTTGCTTACCTTATGTGTCAGAAATGAAAGTACTAAAAGAAATGAACCCAAAAATTTATGTTATCAGAAATTCTTAAAATATTCTACAAAATTCATTCTTAACGCTTTGAAGATCATCAAACATCAAGAATATATGAGCTAAATTTATTTCTAAGGATCTACCTTAAGAAAATATTTCAATTCAGTGATTTTATATTACTACATAAAATAAGGTTAAGATGGAAACATGCTTAAGAAATACAATTGGGAAAAAAACTATGCTCATGGTTCCAAGTCTTCAAAACTAATATATTTATATATATATTAACCTTTAAAAATTACATATGTTCTAGTCAATATTTTAATTAATATAAAAGAATTATGGTTTAAGGTTATAAAGTTATCTACCACATATATGTTTATACATATGTTTCCAGGAAAAAAAAAAGCACATTCTAACAAATTTAGGAGGATCAGCTGCAGACAGGAAAAGAAATAACATCATGTAAATGTCAAATATTGTTGCAGTGTATTGGTTATTTCTTAGCTAAGAACAAATAGAAGACTTAACTCATATTCTCATGTCTTCCCATACACATTGTAGAATAAAATATGAAAAACATAAATTCCAAAAAACATTCAATTCCATCAACAAATGGCCCTCCAAAAATCTTCTCTATTTTTGATAATGGTAAAGTACCATCACCTCCTGAGTGTAACAGGTCGTGGTAATGGTATTTAAAGAAAAGGGGAGAAATAAATGAAAACCTTTATGACATATTAATAAGGCTTCTATTTATGCTATAGATAGCTTTCATGTTTACAAACTAAACCTCTAGTCTATAGTTCAAAACCAAAATTACCTTTCAGTTCTCAGCAGTATGAGACATTTACTCACAGGTTTTCTCATCATTTACCTCCAGTAACAGATTTGATTCATCACCCTTTTAATCATGTGGGGCTCCCTAATTTCAAAACAATTTCCACATCAATTTATCTTTCATATCTATGGGGGTTCAAGTGCACTCGTCTACCTCCTCCTGCTAATTGACCTGTTGAGCCACTCAGAGATGTGCACTAGAAAACTGCATTCACATAACTATCTTACATTTCCAAGTAAGCTGTACATGTTTATTACAGTTATTTATTTTAAGCTAGCCAGCATCATGCAATCCACTATTGGCTAGGTTATATGGTATCTTCTGATATATTCCCTTAAAAAGATTTTCTTTCCTGCAACAAAAACCTTCTTATGAATAGTAATGCAAACGATTATACACTATGGAAAGTATGAAAAACATATCAAAATACTTTTTGTTAAGAGCTTACTAACTCCATGTATATACATTTAGCTAATTATACTACAAAAGGATGCATTTGTCTTTGGCTCTGCCATTCTTACTTAGAGTTATACAGAGTAAAAATACATAGCCATCCTTTGTGTTGGAAACAGCAATCTTAATAAACAAAACCAAAAAATTGGATACTAGAAACTGTTACATATGCATTTTTTTTCTAGGAAAATAGTTTGTAGATGAATTTTGCATAAGCAGCTTGCATAATTTTCACTATTTTGACTCCCTCAGGCATGCTGCTTGCAGCCTAATACTCTAGCATGTGTAATTCTGACTGCTGAAATTCTGCAGGATTGATTTATCACCATGCTTTCATCATGGTAAAGGGGGTCGTTAATGAGGGACTACCATTTTTTCTCTGAGAAATGTAAGTGATTTTTTCCAGTTTCATAACTTTTTTAGATTTATTTTAGGCATAGTAGAAAAGAAAAAAGAAAACACAAGAATAAGTTGGGTCCTATGATGCTCTTTGAAGATCTGTCTGCCTGTTTGTTTGCCTGTTTGTTTCAAATTCAATTTCTTAATAAAGACATGATGATCCAGGCCACTTTCTTTCTTTTTTTTTTTTTTTTTTGACAAACTTAATCTTGCCTTTAGATCATTAATTTTCAACATATGGTATGGTTACCTGCACAAATTTTCAACAAAAAAAACCAACATCTGAATCTGATATTTAAAGAGAAAGGGAAGGAGTAACAGATGCAAAAAAATATATATTTTTTTATTTAATCCCTGACATGTATATATGCATAAAGCATTTGAAAATACAGAAAACAGGAAATATAGCCCAAACAGATGATATGGGAATTCACATAAAAAAGAATTATTTATGCACTAAATCAATGCAATGGCATAATATACTCTACATACTGTGAGTCACACATAGCAAAAACTTTCAAGGAACTAGATGGGACTCCTAAGGGCCAGAATCTCTGACAAGTGAGGACTGGTCTCTTGAGGCAACATGCTTATGATTGTCTAGCTTTGGATGTTACTTCATTTGTCAGCATCTTAAAAAAACCCACACATTTTAAAACTGAAATAATGTTTTGGTATTTACTGTACAAAATAAAAACTTATTTTAATATAAATAAGTAGAAACAAATCAGTGCCTTTACTTTTAACCTAAGATCTGACATTATCATGGCACATTTAAGGCAAAGAGAAAAAAGAGATACTACTAATTACAACACAAGGAGAAAAAAAGGATTTTGTCCAATTCTATTTACATAACTCCTTTCAAACACAGACTTCACAAGTGATATCATATACTGAAGTAGAAAGGGCTGTATATAAGTACAGTTATTTTTTCAGGTGATTGCTAATTTTCAAATCTTTTATGCTAATATTAAAAACTATGGACCCAATCTAACAGCTATTAACAGGATTATAGAATCATAGAATGGCTTGGGTTGGAAGGGACCTCGAAGATCACTGAGCTCCAAACACTCTGCAGTGGGCAGGGTTGCCAGAAATCATAGCCTGGAGTTTGCAACACTACACAGGATTTCATTTAACTGCTATCCCAAAATCATTTTTAACTGTAACTATAACATAACTATATTTTTCAGTTTATATGCTTAATCTAATATCTGAAATTATTATTCATGTCTTATCTTATTTATTTTCCTATTTGGCAGAAGTTCTACCCAGAAGATAATAATGTCATATTTAGCAAAATTTTTCCAAGAAGTATGAGGACGTAGTACAAGTTGCAGGTTGGCCATTGGCACTGCTGCTTTTTCATACATTGGCATAACTAGAGATTTCCTCTGTCAGGATCAAATCAGTCGGATATATTGTGCAAGTGGAGTTGTATCTGTGTAGTGATAAAGTGGTTCTATATGAAATTCCCCTGGGAGAAATTATACCTTAGTACAAGTATTCAGGTAATATAGTTAGCTTACAAAACAGACAGACTTGTGATAAGAAGCAGTCACCAGAGAGAAAAGAAAAAAGAAAAAACACTCACTTTAGGCAGTAACTTTGAATGTGAGGATTTAGACTATGGCAAACAAATGGTATGAAGAAGGAATACTTGTGTTTTTAATTCACTGTTCTGCCACTATGTTCAGCTGAAATGGCAAAGAGACAGGACCCTTTTAGAGGATCTACTTAAGAGACATTTCTGGAAAGAGCCTATGGATGAAAAATGCAAGTTTGCCATGGTTTAGTGGCAGGAAATAAGACATTCAACACTTCAGACCACATACAAGCTGGCTGAAAAAAAATATTTCAGAGATTAAATTCATTCTACCATAAAATTATCTCATATCATTTGAATCTAGGTCAATCATTCTAGAAGTAGAAGTTATCCAGGTGAGAAAAGGCATTGTGACTGCATTCAAACCACATCCCATGGCACTGTGTTGAATTTGTTATGACTTTAAGATTTAAGAAAACAATGAGAAATTTTGATACCTATCATCTAACTTTTTCAGATCCCAGCTAAACAACAGTGCACAGAAAGAACCAGGGACTCTGCAGAAAGTAGCTTTAGGAGCTTTACATGTTCACATATCTGAAATCTTTGCTATATACTTAATACATGCTTCCGTTACCATGGTCACTTAAATGCTTCTAAATTGCACAGCATCCTAAATACTTTCATTTATTTATTTACTGAAAAAAAGAAGATTGCTTACAAGGACTCATACTCAGCTTACATGGTAATTATAAAGCTGATTTTATTCCCACAGGCCACATTCTGTGGGATTCTCAGGTGGAAGCCATTAGCAAAACAAGAAGTCTCTGTCATTGTGTTATTGGTATTTGTTAGTAGTGCTCAGGCTTTGGTTTCACACAGATTTTTTCAAAGAAGCAGCAGAGTTTTCCCCTCACTGAGGCTACCTGTAAGCATCAAACTGGTCACGTGTATAGGCATTCCTCTGTGTAATCTTTTATTAGCAGAATATCAGATTACTGATTTAACAACCCATCCTAGAAAAACCTGCCTTCCTCTCAGTAGTGATTATTTGAATGCAAAGGAAAATGTGCTAATGAATATATTTGCTTACACTTATGTTTAACTGTTCAGTAAAATAAGCAAATTAGTCCTTTTATGATGTATTTGTTATTGCCTTAATGGATCTAGAGATTTACCTCACAATAAAAGAACAATATGCCATCCTAATAGGAGTTTATCCAGCAGAGCTTGCTTTCTAGGTCATTCCAACCACAGAGCAGTATCAGTTTGACATTAATAGAGAGATACTAATAACAACCTCAAGCATGAGCTAGAAAGCCCCCTGCTGCCTACCAATGAGGGGAACTGAGTTGGAAACCTTGAGAAAAAGCACGCCATAAAATGTCAAATAAAATTCCTTTTTTCATCTAGACATAAAGGAGTTCTGTATTGCTCTAACAGATAGGACTTGACAAAAAGAAAATAGATGTGGATGATTTTCAAGACTTGTTGCTTTGCTGACTGTGAAGAAAAGAAATTGTTCCATCTTTTTTTTGGAGGAAAAATCATCACATGTGCACAAATGTATTTAGCAAACTTCTGAAGACCCTTTCTTCACATGCCATCCAGTCTAGTTAGGAATTACAAAGAGATGGCAACAACTAAGAAGCAAAACAGTTGTCTATTGCTCTCTGCATTTTTATGAAGTTATTGTTACAAATTCTTAAATGCAAACTTTCTGCTTTGATTACTGTGGAGCTGTTGGAGCTGGTACAGAGGAGGTCCACAAAGATACTCAGAGAGCTGGAGCACCTCTTCTATGGAGATAGGTTGAGGGCTGGGCTAGTTCAGCCTGGAGAAGGAAGGATCTGAAAAGACCTCACTGTGGCCTTCCAGAATGGTTTTACTTTAATGTCTGATTAACTACATCTTTATATATAATTTACACTACTTCTAAGTGTGCGTGTGCTACCTTCCCCATTTTGTATACAAACTGTAGGAACACGATTAACTGTGTTAAGACTCATGCTCTTATTTTCTTGCAATTTTCCTGAAATTTTGACTGAAAATTCTAGGTAGATTTAACCCACACTTCATTGCTGACTCAGGTGATATTTGTGCATAACCAACTTTGTTCCCAATTAGTATTCAGGAATTAGCATTGTGAACAGCTATGATTTAACAACTGTTGTTCACTATTCCTTCATTCAATTATATATTAGTTACACTTGAGGACTTCTTTTGTGACTTTGCAGCTAACCAAAACATCAACATTTTCCTGAAATGTACATGCTTTCATTCCACAAAACTCCAAATACCTTCCATTACTGTTGGCTCATGCTTCCTCTGAAAGGGTTAACAAGGTTATAGAATATTTTCCTTAAGACCATAACAAGGAGTTGGAACTAATGATTTCTACGGTCTCTTGCAACCAAAGGCATTCATTCTATGACTCTATAATAACAGCAGTTCTCAGAATCATAGAATCATTTGAGTTGGAAAAGACCCTTAAAGGTCATCTAGTCCAATTCCCCCACAATGAACAAGGATAACTACAGCTAGATCTGGTTGCTCAGAGCCTGGTCCAGCTAGGTTCAGGCTATATCTGAGTTTGCCATGATCTATAGGCTAATGAAGTTAAACATGACACTTCAATAATAAAATCTGTGACAGTAGGGAATTAAAGGACACTTTCTGTGAGCCTTCTGCCTTGTTTGTATCTAATAGGTGAGCACTCCTGCCATCTCCTACCAGGGTAATTCCAACAGTTTCTAGTGTGGTTATTTTCACCTTGAGTATTTTCAGACATGATGTACTAATGAGACTGTTTTCATATTATTGGTAGAATAGTAATTGAACCTAATATGATTAGGTTCAGTCATCCTAATCCATTCTGCTGCCTCCATGTTTTTTTTCCTCAATGACATATTTATATATCCAAAGTTATGAATCAAAAAGTATTTTAGACAGCGTCTCACTATTTTTCATGTCCTTTACAGAGCAGTTATCTCCACATAATAATCTCTGGAAATCAAAGCTCAACTGATCTATCTTCTCCACTCATGTCAGTTGAGGAAAAGCAGTTTTCACAAATCTGAGTAGGATGGCACAGGACAAGATGCTGTCAGCTGTCAAAGATATAGTGAAATTTCCACAAGTATACATCAATTTTATCTCTTATTCTTTTTCCAGCGGCTATTCCACAGCCACCGTCAATGCTCAAATGAATGCTAAATGGGTAATAGAATTGCCTCAGTTAATGTTTCCGAAGTTGTTGCTTCCAGTGCCTAAAAGGCTGATTCTTTCATCTCCTTCTCTGCTGGTGCCAACAGATACTTGGAAATGAAGAGACAAGGGCACACTCTCGATCTTCAAACGTCAAGAAGAAAACAGTCAAAGCAGTCCCCTTCATGAACAATTTAAGTGTTGAAAAAGAATATTAAATACTGTCTCCTACTATCTTTTTCTAAGCCTTAAAAGTTCTCTGGAGGAAAAGAAAAAAAAAGGGGGGGAAACAACTGCACGTGGTATATACATTGAAATTAAATATATTTTTTGCTAGCAACATTCGGATGTTGAATTCCCCTCTTAGGGAGAAGCGGAGAGGGAGGTACCAGTCTCTTCTCCCTGGTAGCCAATGATAGAATGCAAGGGGACAGCACAAGATTGTGTCAGTGGATACTCAGGCTGGACATTAGGAAAAGCTTCTCTACAGTGGGCGTGGTGAAATACTGGAACAGGCTTCCTAGGGAAGTCACTGGCACCCCTGTGCCATGCCTGTCAATGTTCAACAGACATTTTGATAATGCCATCATTAATATGCTTTAACTTTTGGTCAGCTCTGAAGGTGTCAGACAGCTGGATGAGATGATTTTTGCTGGTCCCTTCCTACTGAACTATTCTATTTTATTCTACAGAGAGATTCTCCAGCTATAATTTGTTCAAGAAGAACGTGAATTAGGATACTTAAATTGACACAAATCCTTCTGGTACCTAATGGAGTAAAGCCATATACTTCCAGATTCCACTGGAAGTAATGGAAAAATTTCTACCAAATCTAGCAAATTATTCTATCCCATTATAAAAAGAAAAGTAATTCTTATGAAAGTATTTAGTTACTACTGCTGCTGAGTTCTGACAGAATACATTTTTCTGTTCATATCTCCCTAAGAACATCAATCATTTATGGAAATAGAACTTGAAAATTATTCTTATCAATTACATTTTACTTTTTTGTGTGACCAATCTCTCCTCACATTATTGCAGTAGTATGTGAGTTGTTCTTTTCTTAGAAGGGAATGTTCAAACATATTTTAGTTTAAAAAGAAAAAAAAAAAAAAAAAAGAAAGTTTTATCACCCTCAGGTTTAATTTTTAATTAAAACATTATATATTTTTTTTTTTTTAAAAACTAGCTTTTAGAAATAAAGCTGTAGTAGTAACACTACTAATACTTAGCAAATAAAGAAAGAAACCCTTATACTTCTACATACCCTTAATATCTTCTAAGCTACCTTTAGGAGCTGGTCTTTTCATAATATTATTCTCTTTGTTGATGATCTGGACTGTGTTTGATTTTGGCCTCTAGCCTTAATGGCAATGTGACAGGGTATAACTATTAGGGAACATCAGTCATAACATGGAAGTCAGATGCTGGCCGAGAGGGACATGAAAAAGTGAACGTATTATGTTTTTGAAATGTTGGTTATATTTTGTTTTTTGCCTGTGGTATAAAACTCCTTTTTGTTCCAGTGGCATAAAATTCTTTCTCCATATATATATTTTTTTTAAATCATCAGCTGTTAGGCAATTCTGCAATAAGTAAACAATTCCATGGTGAATTAGGCAATCACATCCCTTTTGTGGAAAACTCTAGGTCTTTAGCTGAGTACATCTGCAAAGCTGCAAACTACTGATGTTTCATTTTCATGTTGAAACACTGTTTTCAGACTTGCAGCTTCAACCACGCAAGAAACTGAGTAGTGTAATGTAAATGTTTGGCAATGCTGAAGAAGCTCTACCATCTTATTAATGAGCCAAAGCTATCTGCAACATCATGTGTTACTGGAAAAAGAAATCCACAGGTGCACAGAAGGAATTAAGTCTTCAGCTTTTCAGTTACTTTTCAGTACAGAATTTTCCTGCAGTTCCTGCATATTAAGTCCAGAGATTTGTGTTTTGCCAGGTAGTGATTTCATATTACTTTTATAACAAAATGTTTAGTGACAAATATATCAGTGGAACAGAATGTAGAGTACATTCATAACTGAATTCAAACATGATGAGGTGAATCACCTCCAAAGCTTTTAGTGTAGAATTCAGGTTTGACTGCTTATTTTCTACAGATTTATGTTTCCTCTTGAGATGCCCTCGGGGGGGGAGACAGTATTTCCCTAAGGCTGTAATTGTATTCCGCTAAAAAACAAGAATCCTTGTCAAGTCAATGGGAATCAGTCAAGACTGCTTCTCATCTGACAGTGAATACAATATGTTGAAAAAAAAACATTGCAAACAAATCTCTTTTAACGCTTGCAAGAGGGATTTTTAAAATTGCTCAGTTATGCCCTGCTACCAATGCAATCAACATACGCAGACATATTAATAATCTCACACTTGAGACAACAGCTTCCTAATAGGATCTGATTGGCACCTTTCAAGCTTCTTGAAGATAACAAATGCTTACAAAGCTTTCCTTAATTACACAGGTAAATACAATGTTTTCCTCTTTTATGAGATATAATTTATACTTTAATATTATGGGATATAAATTGAATATTCTGGTAGTTGAAAGTTTAAGAGAAATTTATAAAAATGGAAATACATTTCCTGATTATTTCATGTTGGCAAGATAGTGCAGAACTTTTCTTGGATAAATGAAAGCAGAATTTTGACTACCTAAAGCCATTCTTCAGCCCACCACAAACATTTTGGAAATAGATATTATATTTAAAAAGTCACAATTAATTCACATTCAGCTATCTTGATGCCTAGACATATATCTTTCAGAAGAGAATAACAGAAGTTACCTTAGCTATTCAGGAACACCAGTGGTAGACAGCTCCACTTACGTCTAATCTACTCCATGCTGTTTATCTCTTACCCAGAAATCTTGAGCATCCAGTGAGATGCCTTAATTACATCAAACATATTCTGGAAGGGATATCAACTTACCATAAATCCATCTACAGTTGTCTTCCATATTTTAAATATTAATTAACTAATAATGGAAATAAGTAGTAGGTTTTGATGAAAAACATGGTTTCGATAATGTTCTAAAAGTTGAGAGATTTTAAATCTTCGATAGCCACTTTTCATACATGTGAATAAGATTAAATAGAAATTAATGGAAAATCAGAAATGTTGAACATGATCTTTTTGATAGGTTTGTGTAGTGACAATTACTGTGGAAATAAAAGAATAAAATAGGGATATTGGAAGACTACATGGTAGACAGCATTTAGCATTTGGGATTACAGACAACTGACCATCAAAATGAGGATAAAGAACCATCCAGAAAAGTGCAATTGTATTTCTGTAACAAAACAAACATTGGCCAAAAGCACAGAGAGCTTACCATGAGAAAAAAGAAATGCTGGAAGCATAGATTTGACAGACTAGATTAGGCTGCTGGTCCATCAAGCCAGTGCTCAGCCTTTGGCTGTGACAATTGCAAAATAACTCAGAAGCAAACCTCCTTCAGTTCATCTACAGGAAAGGATGCCATATAATGAAGAAAGCATTCTTCTTGATCCTTGTGGCCATCACCTTATTTTCTGGAGCATGAGATTAGACTGCCCTCATTTTAGTATACAGATACTATTCTTTGTAAAAAAAATTGTTAATTGAAAAATATTCAACCGCAGCTTCTGAGTCTTTAATCTTACATTCCTTGACATGAAATTTGGACAAGCTGCTTTTTAACCTTCAGGATTTACTTCATTGCACATTTCTGTAATCTTAGGGATTATCAAGAGATTATTGCATGTGCATATGAGGGATTAACACAGGAAAGGAAAAGTAATATTTTATGCAAATATGAAAGTTTTTCTTATAAACAAAAACTTGTGAACAAGGCCTGTCAAGGATACTGTGGACCTGAATGAATAGGACATAAATATTTGGTTTAAATGTCAAGAAACATTACTACTAGTTTTCAGACAAATGGTGTTACTAAACCCATTATAGAGTCTAAATGTTAGCACAGTGAAAAAGCTGCCACAGATAAAGCCAACGTAAAATACTGTTGCAGTTCTAGTAATCTTTGTTGTGTACTAAAAGTAAAATACTTCTACTACATAAATACTATGAACAGTAGTTCAAATAGTTACCGCTTCTACATCCTAAGCATCCAGAGAGTTACAAATATAAGCATCAGACTCTTCCACAGTGATGATATCACTATAAGCTTGTCTACAGCTCTGTTCTGCAAAACTGTGCTAATAAATATATTAGCAATTTGCTGTATTAATTTTTGGCAGGCAACTTGAGAGACAAATTACCTATCTCCAAACACAGATATAAATAAGCATAAACCATGCAGACATTTTCCTCCTCCCTAACACTGTATTTCAACACCTTCTGGAACACACTGAACCTTCTTTTACCACTCAAGCAAGTTACAGAGGGATATACTCCCTGGGATATGTTTTTTAATATTCCCTCTATGAAACTTATGTTATATGAGGCAAGTACAGATCACTTTCTGACACAATTTGGTCCCTGCATTTCTGTTCTAAAAAAGAAACATTTCCATAGCAGTCATCTATCTATCTAATTTATTTGACTTTCGTTTTTTTTTTTTTTTTTTTTTTTTAATTCTGCGAATTAGTTGGAAAAAAAAATCTTACACAAATATGGCAGAATAAAATATGATAAAAAAACAAGCAACTCTGAAACTGGCAAAAAAGAACCATAAAAAAAAAATAAAATAAAAACAAAGCAAGAACACAGTGCTAAACTGCATACAACTATACAAGCAGAACTGATCTCTATCACTGTACCTTCATTTTCCTCTTATTAAACACCTCATATCAGAGAAAGATGGATCATGCATAATACCTTTCCTGACAGTGCTACTGCTTAATTAGTGAAGCTTATGATAAAAATAATTGAGCAGTTCGATCTCAACTTAGACAATACAAAAACCACTTAATCTTTAGCTCACTCTTCCATTTTTGGAAATGTTTATAATTAGTCAGTAATCACAGAATCACAGAATTGTAGGGACTGGAAGGGACCTCTAGAGATCATCGAGTCCAAACCCCCTGCAAAGCAGGCCCTCTAGATGAGGTTGCACAGGTAGGCGTCCAGCGGGTCTTGAAAATCTCCAGAGAAGGAGACTCCACAACCCCTTGGCCAGCCTGTTCCACTCTCTGTCACCCTCACCGCGAAGAAGTTTTTACACATATTTGTGTGGAACTTCCTATGCTTCAGTTTGTGGCCATTTCCCCTTGCCCTATCACCACACATCACTGAAAAGAGTCTGGCCTCATCCCTTTGCCTCCAGCAAACTAGATATTTATAGAAATCGATCAGATTCCCTCTGAGTCTTATTTTCTCAAGGCTGAACGGACTCATGTCTCTGAGCGTTTCCTCATAAGAGAGGTACTCCAGGCCCTTTATCAACTTAAAGGCCTTCCACTGGACTCTTTCTTTTTTGTACCAGGCAGCCCAGAGCTGGACACAGTACTCCAGGTCAGCCCTTACCAGGGCAGAGCACAGGCAGATAATTGCCTCCCTTGACCTGTTAGTCGCACTCTTTTTAATGCACCCCAGGATGTCATTGGCCTTCTTGGCCACCAGACCACACTGCTGGCTCATGGCCAACCTGTTGTCCACCAGGACACCCAGGTCCTTCTCTGCAGAGCTCCTCCCCAGCAGTCATCCCACAACCTGTACTTGTGCATGCAGTTATTCCACCCTTGCTGCAAGACTCTACACTTGCTTTCGTTATACCGCATCTTGTTCCTCTCTTCCCAACTCTCTAACCTGTCCAGGTCTCACTGAATGGCAAGCACAGCCTTCTGGTGTGTCAGCCAATCCTCACAGCTTTGTATCATCTGCAAACTTGCTGAGGGTGAACATTATCCTCTCATCAAAGTCATTGATGAAGATGTTGAACAAGAGTAGACCCAGCATTGACTTCTGGGGAACACTGCTAGATTCAGACCTCCAACTGGACTCAGCACCACTGATCACAACCCTCTGAGACTGGCCAGTCAGTCAGTTCTCAACCCAGTTCATCATCCATTCATCTATCCCACACTTCCTCAGCTTCTTTATAAGGATGTTGTGGGAGACAGTATCAAATGCCTTGCTGAAATCAAGGTAGACTACATCCAGTGCTCTCCCTTCATCCACCCTGCCAGTGATGACATCATAGAAAGCTACCAAGTTGGTCAAGCATGAACTTCACCTGGTGAACCCATGCTGACTATTCCTTATAACTTCTTCTCTTCCAACTGTCTGGAGATGGCATCCAGAACAAGATGTTCCACCACCTTTCCAGGGACAGAGGTGAAGCTGGCTGGGCTGTAGCTCCCTGGATCCTCCTTCTTGCCCTTTTTGAAGGCTGTGGTGATAGTGGCTATCCTCCAGTCCTCAGGCACCTCTCCCATTCTCCAAGAACTCTCAAAGATGATAGAGAGCAGATCAGCAATCACCTCTTCTAGCTATATATTTTCATATATTTAAATATATGAAAATTTTAACAAGAACTCCCATTATTTGGCACTTATTTCAATGATGGTAGATGGCATACCAAACTTATGTTGTGAAAACCTTTTTCTCCAAGCCTCCCCTGAATAGCCAAGGGGAAAACACATAATATACTATTTATGCATTGCAGATGCAGTAGGTACACCATAGTGACCAAGAATCAGGGAAGGCACTAATAGAAAGTGGCTGGATAAAAACATTTTTTTCTGCAAAGGACAGTATTTAGAACATTCTGCATGCAGCAGTTCTTCACCTTGATCCTCAGGGAGAAGGCTCTTTTCTCTCTCATGTTTTGTTTTCTTATTTTCAAATCTGTTAGTCTCTATGCTAAAAGCAGGCAATTACAGAGATGAAAACATATTATCAAAATTTTCAATACATTAACCTGCATTATGGGAAATGACTGCCATTCAATCTGCATTAAATTCCGGAATATTACTACATTTCATCTTTGACAAAAGCATAAGTCAAAAATCATGTTGTAGAAATACTAAAGCTCAAGGTTTCCACTCAGTTTTCTGATGTGTCACTTCTCTTTGTCAACTAATCGTCCACTCATCTTTTTATTCTCTGCACAAGGAATAGGAAGCAGTACATCCCCAAAATTTTAATTCCCTTACCTCACACAAGGTAGAATGACAATTTGAGACACTTTCCCAAGAAATCTTTAAATGAAATACATTAAAATCTTAAAAGCATTCACAGGACAAAGTTCCAAAGTTCCTAACAAGTTTCCAGTAACCACAGGAATATAAGAAGTCACCAAGTACAAAAGGCTTACTACTAGTGGCAATGAAAAAATATGCAATCCCGCAAAACATTACACGTGGATTGTATTTTTGACTTACATAACTTTTTATATATATCCACAAGACTGTTCATAACCTAATAATTTGTGCTGTTTAAAAAGACATAGGAAGAAGGCAATTCAGATTCCCACTGGTGTAAGAAGAAATACCTTGTATGATCTGAGGATGTTTTACAGGTCTGTTTCATGTCCTTTCCCTTCCCCAGATGGCACCATTCTGAAAACCTGGGCTGTGTTCAGAAAAATACGTATGCATGGAAATCACTAGAAATTTTTCGCAGAGTCTCTCCTTGAACAGAATGACCTACCAGGAAACTGATACATTTTCTGAAATTTGCAGTTCTTTTTGAAGGAAGGAAGAACTTAATTTAGAAAGTGCTGGAAGGGATGTAGCAGTTCCATCATGTAACATGTAACAAAGTACTGTTCATCATACTGAAAAGAACTCCCCACATAGAATTGGGAAGTCAGTAATGCGCTAAAACTACAAGCTCCATATTTTATTTTCTAAATTTCTTCCTTCTGACAGAAAATATTGCATGTCATATGGTATTTTCTTGTGTTAGATTTTTTTTATTATTGTTTTGAACAGAAGAAAAAAAATGTTTTACATCATGCTGGTGGAGTTTCCAACAGATCTCTTATAAGCAGCAATTTTCTCTTTGTCTTGACATTGACATTGAAGATTAGTTCCACTTTTCCCCCTAATTAGCTTTTCCAAACAATTGTATTTTTGAAACAAACAGAATACTTCCCCTGAGGGCATCAGAAACTTAATCTGTCCAATTTCCTTTCAATGGATATTGAAAACAAAGCAGTGTATTGTAACTCAGTGGGAAATTAAGAATTATGTGACGCAAGAAATGGAAAAAATACTATTAAAATAAATTTGACATAGAGGGCAATAAAAAATAGTCATGAAATATCCTTTAAGCCCCCTTCTTAAGGCTTTACAGAACTGCCTGCTCCTATTAAGGTTTGTCTGTGTTCTAAAGGATGTTAAGACACTAATTTACACAAAATTGAGGGTTTTTATATTCATAACAGACTGACTGATTAGCATTAAATCTTTTGGAATATCCTAAACAAACAGAGGCATTTCCAATCACTTTATACAGCAATATTGCTTATGACTCAAAAGAATTTTTCTTATACTTTGATCATTTTACAAAAATTCTGTTCTTCACATTGAACTCACATTATTTCTGATAGCCAACATTAAAAATTCCATAGTGCTATGCATACAGTTAGAACATTACGATAAACTTAAGGCTATAAATTACTTTTTATATTGAATTTATAATTATAATTATTGTCTTATCAATAAACCTAACTGTTTAACATCTTCTGGATTCTGAACAACTCTGAAAGAAAATAACTGCAGGTATTTATTTGCATTTTCTGGAGAACTTAATTGAAATTAATAATTTTTGTGGTGTATTGTATACTACCAGTATAGCTTACCAGGAAATATGTGTTTTACTAACACATATACTCTCACACACAGCATACAGTGTTTTCTACTATATATCATTTATAGATTTGCTGCATGCATACATGAGTACACAGGTGGGTGTACTATATGTATAAATAAAAAAATACAGACATTACAGTACTTCTTACAGGTGACCACACATCTACATTCCAGCATAGATTTCATCTTCAGCTCTGCCTCTAACGGAGTTCAGAAAGGTACTTACTGATGTGTAGAGGAAACCTTCATTATTTAGGGCTATATACAACCCAGTCTTTACACCCTGGATAGCAACAACTCGAAGTCCCACTGGTATAAGGTTGAATAACGCTGTGAAGAGAAAACATGACCAGATATGAATATATTATGGTTATTAAAATATTTAAATGAACAACATTAAGAAATACAGCTACTTCTTTTAGTTCTTTCTTCTGATTTTGAGATTCAGCTAATTCAGAAAGTCTTGTTACTAGTAAAGTTAACCCTTAAAATTAAAGCCTGAGTGTCTATGTATCAGTAATTCCTGCAACACAGAGTATTAGGCATAAACGTTAACTAGCAAATACAAAGCACTGCAGACACAAGTATATCAGACAATCTCAAATTAATCAAAGAGCCCAACATTTTCTTTACCAGTATAAACTGATCATAAGGGCAATACTTGAGAGATATCCTGCAGAACACGTATCTTCTGATTCAGCCAAGTAGGTTTATATTTTCTTAGATATTTTTATTTCTTATTATTGGTTTCAAGGGGTCCATGGTTTCAAATCCAAAAAAAAAAAAAAAAAAAAAAATTATTTGGTTTTGTAAATGATGTATTTTCTACAAGCCTCAGGTAATGCTTGATTCTTGTCCTAACTTAGGAAAGCACTGAAATATGTTTTTGACTCTAAAAGTGCATAAATCCTATTGAGATGAATATAGAACATGTTCAAAAGCTCAAGATCTGGAAAAAAACATGATTTAACTAGAAAAACACAGCTAATAGCAGATACCCTTGCAATGATATATACCTCTGCAACAGCAAAAGAAGACACAGCTTTGACTAGTTTGAAAAAGATCAGTGTGAAGAGAAGGGTACTATTCTCACAACAGCAACAGAAAAAGAAAAGTAAAAATATAAGAAATTTTTACTTTCAATACATACATTTTATATTAAACCAGATGTTTAATAGCAGAAAAACAAGTAATCTATTCCCCTGAAAAATCATAGGAAGGTTTGGGTTTAAAAATCGCATAATTCTAAGATCTCTGCCATAGGTAACTTCCACTAGACCAAAGTACCCCATCCAACCTGGCTTTGAACTCTTCCAGGGATGGGGCATCAACAGCTCCTCTGCACATTGCAGTGCCTCACCACCTTCATAATAAAGAATTTCTTCCTTACATCTAATGTAAAACTACCTTCTGTTAGTTTAAAACAGTTTCTGCTTGTTCTGTCACTATACTCCCTGATAACAATTTCCTATCCAGCTTCCTTGTAGGCCTGGTTAGGTACTGGAAGGCTTCTTTCAATAAGGTCTGCCTGGAACCTTCTCTTCTCCAAACCAAACAAGTCCAACTCAACCTGTCTTTGTAGGAGAGGTGCTCCAGACCCCTGATCATTTTCATAGCCCTCATCTGGACCTGCTCCAACAGCTCCCTGTCCCTCAGATGCTGGGGGCCCTGGGCCTGGATGCAGTACTCCGATGGGGCTTCACAAGAGCAGCATAGAGGAGAAGAATCACCTCCCTCACCCTGATAGCTGCACGTTTTTTTTGATGCAGCTTAGTGTAATGTTGGCTTTCTGGGCTTCGAGTGCAGTACAAGAACAGGACTCTAAGTGGTATTTCCAATTCAGAATTAGAAGCACAGCCAAAAGATTACAAGATTCCTCAAAGATCCCTTTAGAAGAGACCCACTGCCCACTGTATTCATTAAAAATACGAATGTTCAGCAGATAAGACACAGATCAATTTTTATTTTATGAATTATGGCAGCAGACACAACTATACTAAATTTACTGACTTGTTTCAAGAAAACAAATGCAAAGTACACATCAGTCTCTGAAGAAAAGATCTGGATGAACCAGAGTTCATGCAAAGCACTTTTCCACTGTGAATGAGTCATGGATTTACAAGTACTTGGATGATAACCAAAAGCACAACTTGAATGTTCAGTATGGGCATAAGTATTCATGGTTGTATAAAGCCATGTTTCAGGAGCACAGTAATATCTACAGTGAATTCCTCAAAATTTAGTTGTGACCATAATGCATAGACTATGAGGCTGCTTGTAAATAGAGTGCCAGTGGCAAAGCTCAAATGAAGAGAAAAAGAGCAGTGAATTTGCAGTAAATGAGCACATTTTCATAAGATATGAAAACACCTGGTTGGTCCCAAGATATAAAGATATAAAGTTATAGTTTATGATGAAGCTGATCAAATCTTTAAAAGTGAAAAAAAAAAAAAAAAAAAAAAAAAAGTGGGTTGCCTGTTAGAATTTAAAGACAGAAGCAGATGCAAAAAAAACCAAACCAAACCAACCAACCAACCAAACAAACAAACAAAAAAAAAACCAAGAAAAAATCAGCTTTCCTTCAAAAACAACATTTTCTGGAATATTCTCTTAAGAAAAAGGATCTAGAATCACAGAATCGTATGTATCATTAGACCTTTTTATGAAAATATAGAGCCAATATAAATTTAAGAATTGCTGTAGTAAAACAATTCCTACAGATGTAGAAAGAAAGGGGTGTGGAAGAACAGAAAACAAAGTTACGGATTTACAAAGAAGAATAGAAGAGATGACTTCAGACAAGAAGTAACACAAGTATGTAGCATTACTATTTCAGTAATATCTGAAAGTTTCAGTCATTTTAGGATCTTATTGGGCTGCTTTCTATAAAAATACAGTATAGAGAAAAGGCTTCCTCTCTAAGCTATAAAAGATAAACATAAATCAGTGAAATATAGCAGTAGCAGACAAGATATCCTATGACTGTATAGTCTAAACACTACATGACTTGAGAGATTTAATATATTCAAGTATAAAAAGAAAGTTTTTTTAAAAATAGATAATGCCCTCAAATGAAGCAATGTCAAAAACAACAAAAGCATTATCCTGGGTAGTGGAGGATGAGTCTGTCACAGCAAAACTAGAGGGGATTAACATCAGGACTTTTTACTCAGGCTAAGGGTACTGGAAAATAAATGGAAAAGAAATGGAGGGACAGGCAGCTAATTTTGTTTTCTTTCAAGAAGAAAAGAAATTCCAGGAGGAAACCTGGATATGAACATTCTTCTAGAGGAAGGGCAGCAAATATTTTCAGGACACTAGGAAGGAAAACCAAGTAATACTTGTATGAGGAAAAAAAAGGTAAACACAAAAAATAAGTCATTCATGACAAACCGCTGATGAAAAATAACCTGAAATTATAGTGCTTCAAATCAAAACTTGAGAAACACAAATTTCATTTACTGCATTACCAGTAAAAATAAAATTGCAGAAGTAGAATAAAACCAACAACCATTGAAGGAAAATTAGAGGCCTGTTACATGGCAATGTTTTATACAATCTATAAAATTAATGGAATATCTTATAGCTGCTAGTGAATTTTGAAAGCAGTGAGGAGAGGACATAATGTATATTTCACTGCCACCAAGTATTAATGAGATGTTGTCAGAGGTGCTATAGTTAGTGCAAGACCATAAAATTTTAGAGTGTGATCTGAATTTCTGTAATTCTGCACATATTGAATATTCAGTACCTACTAAAAATCTTTCAGACTTCAGTGAAAGTAGGGAGGCTAGTCTACAATTGATTCATAAACACTCAGTGATATGCTTCATACTGAGATCAGCAAAACATACACCAGTAATGCACAGCATGTGATTTTTACTTGCTGAAGTTGGCCAAAGGAAAATCAATTTCCTCAAGAACATGGCTGTGCAGTACTATTTAAGAGCAGGACTTCCACGCCTAATTGCAAATTCTTGTGTTATCCCCCACTCTAATAAAATTCTGCTTCATAAGAGTTGAAAGCCGTTTCCAGAGTTTGCCAGCATATCAGGTCTACACAGCCAAAATTATACCTTTAACTGAGCGATGGTGAAAAATAATCATGCCTCTAGCTTCTACCTGTCTTTAGAACAATGATCCAAACCCCAAAATAAGTGGGAAGTTTGGTCACTGGACATCTCAGTTGTCCTAAATCTAGCCCAATTTGTCCATATATTAGCTGAGAGAGAATATTCTTCAACAGCCCAGTGCTCAGTTCTCCTACATCTCATGTTTAAGTATAGACAGTGGTAAATCCATTGACAAATAAGAGCTGGAAACATCAGGAAATCAAGGGAACCAATTGGGAGAAATGTGTGACTACAGACCTTCATCCTTTGCAGCTCTGAGCGTGTGCACACTGCACTAGCTTTCTTTTGCATTCCATCTAAACCATGACAATAAAACAATTGATTTTTCTTCCCTTTCCTAATCCTCCAATGCTATTCACATTAAATACAAGATCAGAACATGTGGTTGGTGGGAAGTTAACTGCAACAATTGCCCAGAAATGAGAATTTTCATTGTTAGGTATCATGAGAAAGGTTTGCTGGGCTATATTTGAGTTGAATTCTAATCTTCCAAAATTTTTAGCCAAAGTGATAGCTAAAATCCACTTTTTGATAAGTAGTAACTCCTTCCTTTCCTTGAGCAAAACACAAATCCAACACATTTCTCTTTTCCATTTTTTTTTTTCCGGATATTTATCACAGTAAGTTACCTTTAGATCTGAAATGCCTGAGATCAGATATTTTGATATCCCTGAGAAAGTCTATTTAGCTGGCTCGTAGCTACAAGAAAATTGCCATTACAGATTATTGTTTTTCTTAAGAAACTTGCTGGAAACCAATTGCATAAGGCTTATAACTTGCTCTGTGTTCTGAATGTGCCTTCCACTGGTATCGGTTAAGAAAACTTCCCAAAGGACCAAATCTGCAGTCAGATCAAGGCAACTATCTCTTTAATTTATTTCCATCTACAGCCCACAGGTGAAAACTATGATTCCACCACAGCAACTTTTAGGTTGATAATGACTATGGGGAGGTTGATATTCAGAGATATGTCAATAATTTCTGGTGAAGAAACACATTCTACCTGACTGATGTAATACAAGATGTTATTAAAATGTGATGTGCTTCAGCAGGGTTGAACATGGCCTTCATTGATCTTGTCATATTGACTAGGAGTATACCAGTGGGAGAAATGGGCTTACCCTAACTCCTAAAGGTAGTGTGAAATAGATAGCTGAATGCCTCTGCAGTTCTTTGAAGAAAAAATGCAGTAAAAAAAGTGCTTAAAAATCTGACAGCAAACATTTCAGGTTAGTAATCTATATTTAACCACATTACAGATGTTGTTTTTTAATCTCCATATGCTTATTTCTGTCTAATTATTTCTTTTATCTTACCAGGATGCTGTGAAGGTTATTTATTAATATCTTCAAATCAAAATATTCTAGTGGTAGATACCTTAGAAAGACATTAAAAAAGTTAAAATTTCCATATTCAATTTGGAAAATATAAATTGAGTTCTAGGAACATGCATTAAATGATGAAACTAAAGGCATGTTAAATGGGAGCATGAGTTCTTGAATACTAGCTCTTCTAGGCACCAAGTGTCATGAAGGAAGTAAAGCATGGTGCAGCATAATGAAGCAAGAGATGTGCACAGCACAGCCGAGTCAAAGTTGCTTGGATAGTCCTAAGTCTGATATTTACCAGTTCATGAATAACGGCTACAGATGAGCAATGGCCTTTTAATATGTATTAAATATGACTGTAATTTCATAAGATGCCCAAATAACAACATCTGAGTCCTAAAATCAGGTCTACCGTTATATCGAAGGAAGTATCACAATGTTGAATGTGATTTTCAGTGGTTGTTGTCTGAGGTATGCTTTGCAAGTGAATTATAGATAAGCCACAAGGGCCAAGAAATTTGGAGTTTCCATCTCAGAAATTAAAGAATCAGAATTCCCTGTTTCCCAAACATAATTAGTCTTCATACTAAAACTGTCTTTCACTCATGAGACAGAATGCTGAAGATAGACCAAAGCCAGAAATAGAGATATTTTGGGTGGGAGATTGGGAGCAGAATGTAATGATTGTTATAACAAGCACAAAAAGGACATCTATTTCTTTATAGCTTCTGTTGTTTTTCCAAAGTAGTAACATGAGGCCCATGATATCACTGTGAGCACCTACTCCTAGAGCAAGTTCCACTTGCACCAAGTAACGCTACTGTAAATCCTCTAAAATCAAAGCAAGAGAGGGATGGCTATACTGAGCAAGACAAAAGCATAAAAGCCTACAGCTTTAACCACAGTCACTTCTGCCATCACTACAAAACAAAACAAAACAAATACCAGAAACTATGAGGCACTGAATGAAGGAAAAAAGAGAAACAACTAAAATAAGAGAAGAAATGTAATAAAGCCTCTCTATATAGATTACTGAGAGTTTGGCAAAATTACAGCCCTACTTTGCTGATGTGATTTGAGGAAACTTAACATTGTTAAATACTAGCTAATAGACCCATTATATCACAGTCTATCACAAAACATCACTATCTTGTAAAATACATAAAAGGAGACTACAAAAAATGAATGGAAACCCATCATTCTGTTTGCAATGGCTGACACTTTACAATAGGTTATGCTACAACAGCTGACTGAAAACGCTAGTAGAACTCATCTTGACTTCAGATAGAAGCAAAAAGCCACATTAAAAATATTACCAAGAAACTTTAAAGACAAAAAAGAGTACTAACAACCTGAACAGACCACATTTCAGTCTTTCCAGACACTAATGCTCTATAACACTGGGACTCCAACAGTGTATGTTTATTATATTTTTTTTATGTTTACTAGTGTACATATAAAATAAGTACAAAATGACATACACGCCAGGGAATTTTAACTTCAAGCAGTCTTCTAACTACTTGATACAATAAATTGCAGCAGAACAGAAAGTAGCAGAATGACTAAGCTTCAGCTTCCTTGCTCAAAACAAAAATCACTTCTCTTTTCTCCCTTGATGTACACTCACTGGCTTCTCCAAAACAGCAAGCTACCTGGAAGCTGTGAAGGTGATGAGGACTCCTTCACAGGCTGTGGTGACATTGAATAGAACAGAATATGCCTAGAAGGCTGACAGAGATGCATGCTCTTCAGGAGTCTCAATTTCCTTCCTTTTTACAAAACAAATGTAAGGTAAGCAGACAATCAGTCCTATTGAAAGCTAATGTATCTCCTCGCTCACTGGGTGGACTAAATAGGCAGACTGGTAGCTCAGTGGTCAAAAGAAACTTTCCCATTCCCAAGTGAAACTCAACAATATGGGGTCATGCTTCCTCCTCTGCAGTTGCCAAAACTTATTTACCGGTAAGCATCAGACATGAATTATCACGATGAGGAGCTCACAAAATAACAGATCAGAAGACTAAGGATTATGTACACAAGCAAATTTTTTTTTTTTTTTAAGTACAAAAGGAAAAACAAAATATGCTGAAATAAAGGAAAGAGATAACCAAAAAGTTCAACAAGACACGGAAAGAAATAGAGTGGAACGAGAAGAGAACTGAGGAGAAAGATTGACAGCACAAAAGAAATACTTATATATTCATGACTATACTGAATGAATCAATCTTTTCAACTCTTGACACAGTGTTGATAGTACTAGATATATTATCAAAATTTAATGTGGAAATTGTATGTTTTCCTGGCAAACACACTGATTTTATACATCTTTATGATTTAATATGTCTTTAATTAACATTATTATAAAATTGCACTACTGAAGCACATTAGCTGGAGAGAAAGAATTCCTCTGTAGAAAGAATCACTTTAGCCAAAAAAGTAATGTTGAAGTAAAACATAACATTACCTAACAGCATTTATTCAAAATATGAAATTTAGTTGTCTTTGGACAAGTTCTGTATTTAAAAATATTTATAATATATAATATTCATTCTGAATTTTGGAACAACTGAAAAGAGTTAGAGATACAAAGACAGATGGAAATCCAGAAGGTGAGGAAGAGAGGAGAGAAAGGGCAAATAACACAGTAAGCAAAAATAAAAAAGATTTGTAAAACTGACAACAGTGAAACAAGGAAATTATGGCATGATGGTAGATTTCTAAGAGACAAAAGTAGAAATGACATAAAATGTTCCAAAATTTTTGCTGTCATACACACCTCTTCACTGAAGCTGAAAATAAGAGAAAGGCAGGAAGAGAGAGAGAAATAGAAGCTTGCATTCTAAGACATGTTTCTTAGACCTCATAAAGGCAAAGCTTCTCTAAAATACTTCTTGATATTAGGTCCAGTACAGAAGTGGGCATGAGGCATGAACACACCAAGGAAAAGGGAAGAAAAAAGACAAACCAACAAGGAACAGGAAAAAAAAAAAAAAAAAAAAAAGAAAGAAAGAAAGAAAGAAAAAGAACCATTCAGAAATTGAGCAGAGAGAAATACACATCAAAGTAGATTAATAAATTATTTTTTTCAGTTCTAGAAAAGTAGAATAATAAATCATGGTCATGCTATATGTTGATGAAATATGTTAAATACAAGAGCCATGCATTAACAGGTAAAACTGGGAGTCTCGCTCAGGAAGAAACCTCAAATCCCTAAATTTAGTTTCTGTAGTCTAATTCCAACATTTTAAAAAATGAAATTAAAGGCTTATTTATAAGTGCATAATAAGCAGATAAATCTTTTTTATTAAAAATGCTTAAAATAGACCCCAAGACCACACATAAATAAATCATTTAAATATTCCATTTGCATTAAATTAAACAAAATACACATATTCTCCGCTAAATGAAAAATTAAAACTCCAGAGTAAGAATAGATTTGCTTAATTAACATTTGATCTGAAGCTGTCAAATGTGTATATGTATATACATTGAATGGCAGTATCATAGGAAAATAACACCAACGTAGTGATCAATACTGTCCTTCAAGACCAGTTTTGTTTACAGTATTTTTGAAGAATTCCCACTGTAGCAGTCCCTACACTGGCAGAAATCCTGTCAAAATCACTGGAATTTTTGCTGGTATAGGGACAGACTGTAGGACGATCAAGCCCCAGTTCAGCAAGACATTTCATCATATGCTTTGAGGAGGATTTTGATTAGCATGTATTTATTTGTTTTGCTGAATCAAGGCTCATATGATCAGATTTGCAAATAATTTTGGATTCCTTATCACTTTTTTGTTATTAATTTGAAGATAAATTTCTATTAAATACATAGTTTAATTTCAAAAACATTACATAATTTTATCATTTTTATAAAGCTATCAGAAGAAAAAGCTGGCCTAAATATCTCACCCCCAAGGTCCATCGGCACTTACACCTTCAGAGGGCAAATGTTTAGGCCAATATCCTGTACAAGAAGTGATGGTGGTTATTAGGCTTGCAATTGACAGAACTCTCTTCCTTTTGACAAAACACATTCAGAAACCCTCCAAAAACATTAAAACTGCGTCTGCATGTATACACTTGAATGATTCAATCTGTGTGTGAGATTAAGACATTCCCCTATGGCAGTCACTTACTAGAATTACTGCTGTCATCCTTGGTTCCATCGAGACTTCCATCGGGGTGCATTTGCAAGTAGTAGCCTTGCCTGCAATATAACCTGGTCACTATACCCTTGAGCTGGGGATCTGAAAGACAAACATATTTTGTCACTAGCCTCAAAACTTTTTCCAAGAGTTATCCCTACTTCCTCTCACTGTAGAGGGAAGTTTGATGCAGCACCATTGCCATCTTAAAGTTGTACAACAGGGTGGTTTCTGATGGAGATGGAGAAAAATCTTTCTACAGAATTATTATTACACAGGTTTCATGTCCTCTTATCTGCCTTGAATGTCCTTAATTAAAATTAACAACGGTAAAACAAACACAAAAGAATAGTAGCCCAAGCAGCCATACTAAAAAGTCTTAAACTACATTAAGCTCTAGAAAAACAAACAAAGAAACAAACAAAAAACAAAACAAGAAAAAAAAAAAACAGATTTCAGCAACAAGTAGAGAGCCTTGCAGAAATCAACAAAATATTTCAAAAAAATTTTAAAAAATACACATTTCATAAATGTTAGTAACTTACTATACTTAACATACATTTTAATATCACTTGCATAAAAGCATTTACCTTCTTTCACACTGCACCAAAGTCACATAATTGTCTGGTAC
This sequence comes from Phasianus colchicus, assembly GCF_987193195.1. Lineage (NCBI taxonomy): Eukaryota > Metazoa > Chordata > Aves > Galliformes > Phasianidae > Phasianus > Phasianus colchicus. Next base: position 144,389,737 of record NC_143436.1, on the reverse strand, counting down.
AATATTTTGTAATAGTCCCACCTGAAGAGTTCCCAAACTACCAGCCTGGAGTCAGATACAATTCATTTGTTCTCTCCAGTCCCCCAGGTAATAACATTTACAATAATAGCAAGATGATTGCCATAACCCTTCTTCAGCAGAAAACAAAATGAAAAATACCTGAGTAAGCTAAAAGTAAATGGGAAATTCAGGTGGCTGAACATTTAAGCTACGCTATTTAAAACTCTGCATTTGTGAAAATCATTGTCAAGCATAGAGTAGGGGGCTACCAAGTGACAACTTTATGATTCATCTCAAGAACAGTGCCTTACAAAACCACATATCAAGATGCCGGAGAATTGGTTCATTGCTGTGGAAAAGGGCATCACATCTTAAGAAAACAAACAGCACTACCTGTGCTTTATACTTGATACTGTTAGTAATATTTTTACACATAAACTATTACGCCCAACTTTAGGCATTCAGTAAACTATATATATGTTGGGACGTGGCATAAAAAGCATCATGCACTATTTTGCAATAATGAACTAAAATCATAAAGACTTTGAGACAGAAAAAGTAATAAAATGAATAGTGAATTTTTAAGTAAGGCAGAAACCATTTTCATGCAAAACTGTGGCCAGTTTATAACTGATTATTATTGTTTCACTATCAGTCAAGCTGGGTTACTTACACTATCCTAAGGAAAGAAAGGAGTAAACACTAATAAGAAAACCCTTCGTTAAGTGGAATGTTCTGAAGTTTTGTACAAATTCTCAGTATTCATAGAGTATTCATGAAAACTGAAAGTTTTCCTTAAGTACACAAAGTCATATGAAACAATGAACGCATCTAAATTTGAAATATAAGATTAAACTGTAAATATCATAGAAACTGCTACTAGAAACTGTTAGCACTAAAAGTTTCAGGGCACGAACATAAATAATATAAATATTTCATGATTAACATTTAAGCACATCAAAAGTTTTTGTTTTTGTTTTATTTTCTTTTGTTTTAACTATAAGTTTTGCTTTCTGAGGATTGTTACAAGCAAGAGTTTTGTACAAGAATACTCAGAAAAAAATATTTTTAAAAACAATATATAAATACAGAAAAATTTATGATGCTTCAAAGTACTGCCTTAACTATATCAGGCAATTCAAAAATATTTTCATCATTTGAAAATAAAACACGTTACTTCTTCCAATGCATGCTTTCAATGTGTACTTTCAAACTGGAAGTTAAATATACTTGCTTTATATGTATGTATATTATATCTTAAAAGACTAAAGGAAATAATTCAAGCAAAATTCTTATAACTACAGGCTTAGAAAGTATTTGCAGGAAAAATATCAGCATTTTGAAAAACCATTCCCACATCCAAACAAACATGAAAAAAAACAGCTTCTAGCTTAAAGAAAGTATTGCACAGGAGGTTAATTAGGGTCAACCTACTGCTTACGCCTACTGCTTACAGGAAAAAGTACAAAATTTAGAAGTGATGCTCAACATTGTTTTTTATAGTCAATCTATTCATGTTTTTAAATTTATTAATTAAATCTACTAAGAAGAAATCACATAATCATTTTCTCCAGAAGCATTATTTAAAGTTAACTGCATTTTACCAGCTGTCCCAAACTAGAATCATAGAATCCTTAGAGTTGGAAGGGACATTTAAAGGCCATCTAGTCCAACTCCTCTGCAATGAACAGGGACACCACAGCTAACGCAGGTTGCCCAGGTCCAGATCCAGCCTCACACTGCAAGTCTCCAGGGACAGGGCATCAGCTACATCTCTGGGCAAAAACTGCATTTTAATGAAAATAATCTGGTGAGAAGCTATGCATTTCAGCTAGCATTTCAGGGTTCATATGATGGGGCAGGGCATGAGTTCCCCCTTTATTCATTCACTCAAGTTCAGCAAAATAAGAACTATTAAAAATATGAAAAAAAAAAAAAGGACTCTAGTCATGTGTTTTATCTTATTAGGTATATAGTTTTATTAATTTTGGTTGTAAGAGAACTGAACAAAATTATCACAAAACATGTATTTTTCACTTAAATATTTCATCTCAAACCAAAATTTACTATTAATAATGTGATATTAATTAATATTTTGATTATACCATGTCGATCTCTATAGAGCAAAACATAGCAGAAAAAGTCCTTTTTCCCCCACAAAATGTAGCGATTGCAACTTTTAACCTTTCTCCTGTGGATTATTAGAATCTTGTTTACCCACCCTCCTATGAAGATCTTTACTGCTTCAAGATTCTACCTGTCCTTACCAAAATTAAAACTTTAATAAGAGTAAGGAAATGGAAACAGACATTTTTTTACTTGTTCTTGCTTGCCACATTTAGTTAAAATAGCACCTCGGATCTATAAATAAAAGTAAGAGACAAACTACATGATTTAGCTGAACAGTGCTCAAAATACTGGGAGAATTTAACAATAAGACATAGTATTTATTTAATCCTAGCAAAAAGGCAAAGGAAATTTAGCGATGGTGTTGCATGCAATGACTTGTTAATCTCATAATAGGCAATAGTCAGAAAGACTATTCCATATAGCCTCAAGGTAAATATCTTAAACAAGAAACAGACAAGCTGCTAGGCAAAGAATTCATCCCTTTTCCACGCAGAAAGATAAATGATTATTTCAGGTCCTTTTTGAAACAGTTGGGCAGCAAGTAGTATAGAGAAATTTTCTGGTCCCTGAATTATTATTTTATCTACCCACTGCCACTTGATAATATCACAGAAACACTCTCTGCTTCAAACTGTTTGCAAATGAGTTTCCCAAATCCTTCCTGCTCACACTTTTTTTTTTTTTTTTTTTTTTTTTTTTGTTAACATTGTCTATTTGAAAACGGATGCTAAAAGCAGTGGCCGAAACACACCCAAAAGATGACTGCTGTCTTTCTACAGGTGCACCTGACATCTCATGCTTGTAACTCCCACCACAGCTGTGCAGTTAAACAGAAAAGCAATTACCCTTGCCTTTAACATCCCACACATGCCTTTTTCTTCCTACATGAAGGGAAAGACAAGAGAATGCAGCCAAATAATAAAACAAAATGCTTTCTATTTACAAACAGAATGGTTTTAGCATCTCCTCTTCCCTCGCTTCTCAGAACTTGCACAGTTTTAAAATAAACAAGGAAAAAAAAATTAAAAATGTGTTGCGGCTTTTATTTTTTTCTGTTTTTTTTTTTTTTTTTCAGATATAGATGAATTTGCAGTGCTAAAAGAACAACGGCAAGGACACCCATCATACTTTAATATCATGAAAACGAAATCCCTTAAAATCCACTGACATTATGATTTTACAACATGCTCCTTCTGTCTTGTTTTTGGTGCAAAAATTTAAGAATTAAAATTGAAGTTATAGTTTAAAATCAATAATTTTTATCAGAGTTTTGCTGTTGTTTTTTCTGTTTGTTTGTTTTGGCCTGGCACTTGTTACCTACTCTTTCTTTTGAGTAAACATCCGAAATACATTTGACCTCACAAAGAAATGGCAAGTGTCGACTTAATCTCTTATCTGCTCATATAAACATAGGAGAATAAACTGCATTAACCAGCCAATTACTGATCTGACACAAGTTCCTCAATGAGTCACAAATGGCAATATCAAGAAGTATATTTTGTTCATATAGAATAGCATTAAACCCATGCTAACTACTGGCAGCTCTAGGTCTTTCACGTTTTACTTGCACTTAATATATTTTATTTGTTGTATTTCCATCCTGCCTTTTAACTTTCAGACAGTTCAGTACTAAACTCACAGTGGTCCAAAATACACCAGCCATCTTTTTTAGCTCTGTGCTGCTCCAATAGTCACTGTACCTTGACTGCTACTTCTTGCTCTCTGATGTTACTGACAGTATTGGTTAAGAATCTTCTTTTAAAACTAATTTGAAGTATCAAAGAACATTTATAATCTCTCTCTCTTTTTTTTTTTTTTTTTTTTTAAAGTAACTCACAGGTTTCTTGTGAAATTGTGAAGCACAGCACCCATTCAAAGCATAGGTGTGTCTCACATCCCTCACACCCACCTACCAGCTAGTACTTAAGGCTACAGATGTGCAGAAGGCCACTTTTTTGTGCCCTTCTCACAAAAGAGTATATACACTATACTGATTATAGTGTGGTGTAGAGTTTTGGATTGTGAATTATGCAGTCTTCATGGCTGAAGCCAGTCTGGCCAATATAGGTAGCATTAGAGCCTATGCATTAGAACACAGCTAAAGGCAGCTTCCAGAAACTCATTTTCATGCAGAAACTCATTAGTGTTTCATATTAATGTCTGAAGACCAAAACTTTAAAATACGTCAGTACTACTCAGTAATTTAGAAATATTTTCCACTTTCAGAAGGAGGGACAAAATCCCATGTGAAATGACACTTCCCTTTTTTTGCTTTGGATTCTCATTTAAAGTATTCCTTTTTCTACTGGAACACTTTTCCCAGTTTCCAAAAGTGGTCTTTTTCTCAAGCACACTGTTGTTGTTTTACTTTTTTTGCCACTACCCTGACACTACTGAGAGATACAGTCAATACAGTGAATTTCATCATTCTCCTAATCTTGTTGGTGGTGCAAAAGAGCAGGTTTGGCAAAATCACCCCAACTCAGAAAAGCGGGATCCTCTGATATGTGTTACACAATCAAGAAGGAAGGCTTCTTAAAGCACACAGCTGATAAAGAGTTCAAAATGGAAGATTTTGTGCTTCATTTAAAGGTGACAAAAACCTGAATGTTCATCTAAAGCCATCAAGTTCCTTCATTTTGAATATTAAACTCTGCAATTTTTCTTATAACATAGCTCTTGCATTCAAAAGCCTTACACACTCCTTTTTTATTCCTAAAACTGTCTTGTCTCTCTGACAATCAGAAACTCTGTTTCTAATTTTTTGATTGTGTTGTTTTTACTTCCTCTCTTTGTTAATAGAAAATGATACAATATGGACGCTTATATGTTCTCTTATTTTAGGAGTAATATTTTCAATATCTTATAATTCACATCAGAAAACTAAACCTAATTAAAGTCTTTAAAATAAAATATCTTTCATAGAGAATTTTTGCTCAATTCAGGACAGACAGAAAAAGGACATAATGTGAACTCAGAAAAGCAATAGCTTCCATTATTCCCTGTTCCCGTAAGTAATAATAGTACTTTTTCTGAAATGCTGTGGCTTTGTTAGACAGATTATTTCTCTGTGTTCACTTATTTTTCTGTCTTCACAATGATTGCAGAGCACTCAACTTTGGTGTTTATTTTTAACTATACTTTTTGTCCATTCATGCCTAACATCACAAACCCATCTCCCGCAGAACCTCGTATTGAGAACACATTTAAGAGAGACACAAAGTCCTATCTGTCTGCACTGTCATTCGCATTTCCACCGTCTTGATGTAATTTCTTCGTAAACTATGAAAGCAAGTCAGAGTTCTGCAAAATGATTGCTTTTCTTGAAAGCATGGAATCATACCCTCTGTGCTAGTGTCACTGCCTATCTATCGGGATTTTTTTTGTGTAAACTGCAAAACAGGATCTCTTGAGCACTGATGTTATGTCTCTAGGATATACAATATATTTTTAACTACATGAAATTTACTTCTTCCTATGTGGTTTTACTTAAGCAAATGTGATTGTCAGTAGAATTACATCAACTTGGCTTCTCACTGTGATAATTTTTATCTATTCAGATTCACAGGGTGATTGGATTTAATGAGACTTGCCTATAGCATAATTGGTAACAGTCTCCTCTACCAGCTACCTTATTTTTCCAGGGTATTTCTTGGGAAGGAAAGAGGTTTAGACTGTTATGAAACTACATGGTTTTCAAACAAAAATTTTAGGCAGATCATGGTAGTTTAGAGTTAGTAACTTTCTTCAATAATTTGCATTTCACTTCCTGCTGCACTATACTGTACATTTTCAATTACTCTGATCTTCCGACATATGGTTTTGTTGGTGATTTCTCTCCAAGTACTGCCTTCCACTGTTGATCCATATTTAGAATCATAGAATCCCAAGGTTGGAAAGGATCTACAAGATCATCTAGTCCAATCATCCTTCCATTACCATTGCTTCCTCAAGCACTAAACCAGATCTCATAGCTCCTCATCCAGACGCCTCTTGAACACTGCCAGGGATGGTGACTCCACCACCTCCCTGGGCAGGCCTTTCCAGTGCCTGACCACTCTCTGAGAGAAAAAGTTTTTCATTATGTCTAATCTAAACCTCCTCTGGTACAACTTGCGGCCATTTCCTTGGGTCCTGTTTGTTGCCTGAGAGAAGAGGCCAAACCCCTCTTCATCACAACCACCACAACCTCATCACAACCAGGAAGTTGTAGAGTGCAATGAAGTCTCCCCTGAGCCTCCTCTTCTCCTGACTAAACAATCCCAGCTCTCTCAGCTGCTCCTCATAAGACTTGTGTGCCAGATCCCTCACCAGTTTTGTTGCCCTTCTCTGGACATATTCCTGGGCCTCAAAGTCTTTCCTGTAGTGAGGGGCCCAATTTCTTATAATACATTGAAATTCAATGGTTTCTAATTTCTCACTGTCTAAAATACCTGGTGGTATGTTACCCAACTAACACTAATCACAGCTTCAAGGATTTAACTGTTGCATGACAGGCATCATTTTTGTGCCCTCATTTTTGCAGTGGACTCGGTTTTGGTAACTTCCTATAAAAATGCCTCATGAACAACCAAACTTTAGAAAATAATAAGGCAACACAATGTGACATGTACTATTACCATTTAAATTTTGGCTTATCAAAGAATTAATCTGATTCTCCTTTTCCTAGATATTTTGTATTTTTAGAATGAAATGATTAAACATTCGATTTATTTTTAAAATCTTGATTGTTTCTCTTTTCATGCTGTATCACAAAGTGATGAAATATTTGAATTCAGTCTGTATTTCTTTCACAAATGGACTTAGAATGAAATTTGGAAAGGGCCTAAGAAATCTATTGAGAAAATGGTCCAAATTATCATGGCAATGCTCAATGAAAAGAAGATAGAAGGATAATTTGCAATGCAATATATTATATTTTGAACCACACTCTAGTTTCTATTTTTATATAGCGGAATCTTCCTCAATAGTGCCAAGTGGCAAAGGTCCTTAACTTGTTATTATTTTCATTTAATACTTGACAGAATACATAAAAGCAAACAGAATGAATCAGTATATTCCTTCAGCTTACATAAGCAGTATAATCACTTCTGAACTGTATCTCCACAACAGAGGGTGCTCTATATACTCTTAGTTTCTTGCCAGATGCACAAAATATTGAAGGAAGACATTATTTTCAAGAAAATTTCTTTTTTGACTACTGGCTAGCCTTAAAATTGCAAGCAAGCAGGTATATTACACTGCTAATAACTAACATAAAAGAGATTTTATTCAGTTGCAAAGCAGTAGCAAGGAACTGCAATATATGTCACAGGTTCATAGGAGAGCAAAGAGGTTCAATTTTCTTTGGTAGCTGAATAACATAAAAGCCTCTCCAGGTTTAAAATGTAGGGATTACAAATATCTCTTAATGCAGCATTCTTAACTTTTTACTGACACCACCATAAGCAATTTGTAAAATCACAAAAAAAAATCACAAATTGTCATTTACACTTCAGTTAGGTTGAGTGAACTGAGCTGAGATTAGGACAGATTGAAATACATACATTAGAAAGCCAACAGAAACGTGACTCATTTTCTATCTGCGCTAACAATTAGTACACAAATATTATCTCTTGATTAATAAAACCATAGAAACATTAACTTGTGACTAAAACCAAACTTGTTTAATATTTGAAATAAAAATTCACTCAAAAGGAAATAAAAATTTACAATATTATAATTTAATTAAGTATTAATATAGTGTTTAAGAATGTATTAAACAGGAATTAGTTATTTATACCTAACAGATTTTACTATTAAGAATATAAATTAATAAACTGTCTTAGAAACTTCTAAAAAGTGGAAAAATTTTTCCCTGGTTGAACATTTATTTATTTCTCTATATTGTTATTTAATCATTATGCTTTAACATAAATCAGAGAATCACAGAACTGTATGGGTTGGAAGGGACCTCTGGAGATCACTGAGTCCAACACCCTTGATAAAGCAGTTCCCTACAGCAGGTCACACACGAAGGCATCCAAGCAGATTCTAAATATCTCCAGAGAAGGAGACTCCCTAACCTCTCTGGGCAGCCTGTTCCAATGTCCTGTCACCCTCACTGTAAAGAAGTTATTACTCATATTCTGATGGAACTTCATTTCTACCTGTTTGTGTCCACTGCCCCTTGTCCTTTTGACCACCAAAAAGTTTGGCCCTATGCAATTGAGTCTTGCCCTGAGACATTTATAAATATTGATAAGAACCCCTCTCAGTCTTCTCCAGGCTGAACAGCCCCAGGTCTCTCAGTCTTCCCTCATAAGAGAGATGCTCCAGGTCCTTCATCATCTTTGTCACTCTTTGCCTCTGGAAGTTCCCTCTCCTTCTTGAACTAGAGGACCCAGAACTCAACACAGTACTCCAGATGAGGCTTCATCAGAACAGAGTAGAGGGAGAGGATCACTTTCCTTGACTTGCTGTCCACCTTTTTTTTAATGCACCGTTGATATGATACCGTTGAATGATACCATTGGCCTTCTTGGCCACAGGGGCTCACTGCTGACTCCTGGCCAACCTGTCCACCAGGACACCCCGGTCCTTTTCTGCAGAGCTCCTCTCCACCAGGTCAGTACCTAACCTGTACTGATGTGTTCAGTTATTCTTTCACTGTGTAGGACTCTACGCTTGCCTTTGTTGAACCTCATCAGATTCCTCTCCACCCAGTTCTCCAGCCTGTCCAGGTCTCACTGAATGGCAGCACGGCCTTCTGTCAGCCACTCCTCCCAGCTTCCTATCATCAACAAACTTACTGAGGGTGCACTGTCCCTTCATCCAGGCCACTGATGAAAATGTTGAACAAGATCATTAAACTCCTGTCAAACCACATCATTAAACAATATGATTTGAAGAGGTCTGTTTACAAAGTAATAATGTCCCAGAAAAATGAGAACTGTTAAATGCAAATTACATCTCAGTCCTCTTCATGAACAAGTAACATTACTGGAGATATAAAGAGGACTCCAAAGACACGCAGACAAAGTAAAAGAATTATTGATTATCCAATGTGAAAAGGATAATCCCATTATGAAAGAGGAAAATATACATTTCTATACCTGTTATTTATTGGCTAGGAACAATCTGTATCATTTTTGTATAAAGTAAGATTACAGTGTTCCCATGAGATAAGCTTAAATTTGCACTGTTAATATGAATAAACTGATTTATTTACTTAGAAAAATGTATATTTGTGTATGAATTCATTGTCATTAGTGCACATGGAAGCTCTATAAAAGAATTTTTAATATCATTATGCACAGAACCATTAATAATTGCTTAGTGCTTTTTATAACATTCCACTGTTCTTTCAAAAAGCATTGCTACATACAGTTTAATCTTGAAATCCCTAACAGCAACACAAAACAAATCAAGGTAACATATCCAAAAAGTATAATCATGTATCTACTGATTTTTTTTTTAAATGATATACACAAGAAATGTCATGAGTTCTAGGATGGGGATTATTAAGAACTCTTTGAACCAGAAAACAACAAGTTGTACTAAGTATTTCAGTTGTTCTTTTTTTTTTTTTTTTTTTTTTTTTTTTTTTCAGTGTAACTAAGTGTTAATTAAACAGGGACCTGCAGAAGAAAGAGCAGACATTTCCTTACACTTTATTCTACTCTGTGTACAAGCACTTGTATATCTGCAAGAATGCAAAAATGTGGAGAGACAACAAAGGAAGAAATATACTGTTGTTTTGATTTTCTGAGATCAAGTTTCTTTCCAATTTCTATATTTGAGAAAGAAAAGAATCTTATTCTGCCTACAGACTGCAAGATCTCATAATCTGTGGTATTAAATGCACTTGGTAGTCTTAACAGAAGCAGCTTGGAAAACTGATCTTCAGCCAGTGAGACAAGAAAATAATCCCCTGTACTTTAAGGACATAGTCTATTCCCATTCTAATTAAGCACTGCAGATTTACTTTTTCTGTAATCTGTATTTCAAAGTAGTTTTCCTGGACTGGAGGTACTTCCTGCTTGGTTTTTTGAGTTCAAGGTTGAATTGAGCCATGACTTAAGTTTTGTTGTGCATTTTTTTTCTTTTTCTTCTGTCTCCTTTTCCATCTCTGCTACCATGAAACATGTAGACAGAAAATAAACTCTTATAAAATGACTCCAGGAGCTGGTTTTTAAGGAAGTCAGTGGATTCTGACACTGATGCATGACAGATGACAGAAAACTGTCATAAATGGTGACTTACCAAACTTTTATTTGGGAAATTTCATATGAATATTGTCACCTTGCTTCTCTCTAGCTAGTATTACTTCAAGTCTCTCTTTAGCAAGAACAAAATCAATATAAATGGCCACCTCCTTTAATGCCAGTGAATATCTCTGGAGAGAAAAATAATAATTGAGCATTTGTCCCACCATGATTACACTGGTTCTCTGGCTATTTAATCCATAAGGTTTAGCTACTAACCAGAAATTAAGTAGAATTATACTTGTATCACCTACTGGAAAATAAGCAGATTGTTAATTCATAAGAAGTAAATGCTCTGAGTGTTTTGATGATATGGTGGAGGGTCAGTAGTGACTATATCAGCTCCTCAAGAGCTCTGTGAACTAAATAGTACCTGTTGTTCACCTCCAAAAATTAAAAGAATTCTACAAAATCTCAGAAGACTGCAAAGGTCTGCTGGGTTTTGAAGGAGCTCAGAGGTAGTTTTGATGGAAACATACCTTAAAACACCTCAAAAACCATTGAAAGGACTTTCAGTCTCCAGAACTAAAGCTTATTAAAAAAAAAAAAAAAAAAAAAAAAGGAAAAAAAAAAGCTTTTTAAATACATAACCTTAAAGTGAAATAAATAAAAACAAATCTCTCATCACATGTAAGTGTGTTCTCGCAGTGACCCCATGACATGTTTTTAATCTTCCTTTGCTTACAGTCCATCTCCCTCACCATAAAGAATTGGTTATACACCTATCTCCAATACCTTTTTAAAGTCTATTCAATTGACATGCCCACTTTGCCCTGATTCTCACATACTATCTTTCACTCCCTGCTTACTATATTCTTCAGACCAACATGTTTTCTTAACTGTGTATCTCCACCTAAGTTGAGCAACCAGGAAGACATAAAATTACACTCCTTCCTGTTGTCCAACCCTAATAATAAAACACATCCATAAACCTAAGTAAATAAAACAAATAAAAAAATATCAGTCACATATGCTCTCCTTTTAAAATTATGGAAAAGCTGAGATTATCTTTAGGGCAACAATGCATTTAACCAAAAATACAAACTACACTTTGTAGCTACCAGGGAAATAATGGTCTGTACTTTCTGGCTGTATGCAACAAACCAAAACAACTAACAACTTATCAGTGCATTTTGTAGAGCAGTGACTCAGAGTGAAGATCCATGGCAGTTCTAAATGTGTGTTTTCTCCTGTGATGTGTAATACAAAACTGGAAAAACCAAAACTAAAACCAAAACAATCTCCTCAAGTCTGCTGAATCACAATTCAATGACGATGGCTTTCTTCTTCGCTGTTTACTTGGTCTAAAACACACACTACAGTATCATTGCCTGCCAGGTCTGGAGTTCTCTCTTAAATAGATGACCAATTACATATATGACGATACTAAACAAGACAAATTCCACAACTTGTAATTGGTGTCTTCCAAAGTCTAAACAAGTGAGATTCCACTGACCATGTATGGATGTCTGCATCTGAGCAAGTTACCTGGAACTCCTTATCAAAGAATGATAGAATGATAGAATGATAGAATGGTTTGGGTTGGAAGGGACCTTTAAGATTAACTAGTTCCAACCCTCCTGCTATAGGCAGGGATACCTCCCTCTAGAACAGGTTGCTCACAGCCCCATCCAGCCTGATCTCAAATGCTTCCAGGGAGGGAGCACCCTCAACCTCTCTAGGCAACCTGTTTCAGTGTCTCACCACCCTCACAGAAAAGAATTTCTTCCTCATACATAGTCTAAATCTACCCTTTTCGAGTTTAAAGCCATTTCCTTTTCTCTTGTCACTACCTGGCCTTTTAAAAAGTCCCTCCCCAGCCTTCCTGTAGTCCCCCTTTAGATATTGGAAGATCACTGTAAGGTCCCCCCAAAGCCTTCTCCAGGCTGAAGATCCCAGCTCTTTCAGCCTGTCCTTGTTGTGGAGCTGCTCCAGCCCTCTGATCATCTTCATGGTCCTCCTCTGGATCTGTTCCAACAGCTCCATGTCCTTCTTGTGTTAGGGGACCCAGAACTGGATGCAGTACTCCTGGTGGGGTCTCACGAGAGCAGAGTTGCAGGATAGAATCACCTCCTTCAACTTGCTGGCTATGCTTCCAGGATACAGTTGGCCTTCTAGTCTGCAAGCGCACATCTCTGGCTTATATTGAGTCTTTCCTCAACCAACACCCTCACATCCTTCTCCTCGGTGCTGTTCTCAAGACATTCTTCACCAAACCTATATCTGTGCTTGGGATTGCCCCTACCCAGCTGCAGGACTTTGCACTTGTACCTTCATATTGGTGGGCAGAAATGGACAGCTAAAGGTGTGATTTCACTCTCTTATAAAGCAAAGGTCAAAAATGCGTTAAGAAAATTACACCCAAGAGAGCTTATTTATCCACCCAGAACAGCCATCATGCACTGCTCAGCACTTCAGTTCATTCTCAGGAGACACGGAAGTTTTTGGATGAACCTTTCCTCCCTAGAGCAACTTCAGTCTCTCCCAGACTATTCTGTTTGGATTGGATTTATGATATGACCCAAATAACCCTCTCAGGTTCTTATGTGTTGTTTTTTTTTTTCTTTTTAGGAGACCCACCTATACTATAAACAAATGCTGCCATATGGGCACAACTAAATTTAAACTAGTTTGCTTAGCATCCTAATCTGTCAACTGTTGATGATTCTCACAACAGAGTTTCCACTCCACCGTTCACTTGGAATCTTGTCCTGAAAACTCCTTTGCAGAACACAACATTCAATTAGCGTGTTTTAAACAGAAATCAATTCCATTCTCTGGATTCATTGGTTTGTACTGCAGCAGCATCCTGTTAACCCCAGCAAAGACTGAGGCACTGCTCTCAGAAGGGCAAAAAGGCATGCTTAGGAAGTACAAATTACACTGCTTTCTGAATATTAATATTAAATCCTCTTCTTGCTTCCTGCATCTTTTTTATACTGATAACTTAAATGTTATTTGAAGCTGAAAGATTAGAGATTGAAAACAAGGAAATTCAAACCCAGGATTTTCACAGCAATTTTTCTCTCTTTTTTTTTTCAGGTTACTCTCCAGTGATAGCACCAGTATAGTGGGTATCACCAAGCAGCTGGAACAAGTGGTGTAAATTTGACACCAGGTTCTAAATGACAGCCTTCAACCGAATGTTGCTTTTGGCTTCCTTCAGCTTCACATCTGGCACCTCAGCCTCCCAGGGTAAGAGCAAGGTTTGCTGAGTCCAGCTGCAGGCCAGGCAGTGCCCAGCTCCACCAGTAGCAGTGCTGAGCTCAGCTGGCGCCCTCTCAGTTTAGTCCCATCAGCACACTAACACACTGGCACACTAACTTCAAAACTCATTCACTAATATAGCACGGTGTAAACTTGTTTTGTTTTATAACACTCATGTGCTCTTACTTGAACCATTTGGTACAGTGCCTGCAGGTTACTCTCCGTTATCTTCACCATAGTTGCTGCAGTGCTTTGTGTACAATACTATAAGTGAAACCTGGTATGGTTTACCATTACATCACATCTCACATGCATATTTACATGTATCGCAAAGCAATTAACTATAGCATGAAATACTTAACGCCTCAACTTACTATTAGGACCTCTCTCTCTCCTAAAGGTAGCCAGAAAAAAATAACAGAAAGGATATTTCTAATTCATGAAACAGTCATGTTCACCAGAGCTTCCGTGGTATGTGAAGTACATGAAGGACATTGAGCTGTTGAAGCAACTCCAGAGGAGTGCCACAAAGATGATCAGAGAGCTGGAGCAGCTCTCCTATGGGAATAGTCTGAGAGATGGGGCTCTTCAGTCTGGAGAAGAGAAAGCTCTGTGAGGACCTAATGGTCTTCAAGTAGATGAAATGGGCCTACCAGAAAGCTGGGGAGGGACTTTCTAAAAGGGCAGGTAGTGACAAGAGAAAAGAAAATGGATTTAAACTCAAAAAGGGTGGATTTGGATTACATATGAGGAAGAAATTCTTTTCTGTGAGGGTGATGAGACACTGGAACAGGTTGCCTAGAGAGGTTGAGGGTGACCCCTCCCTGGAAGCATTTGAGACCAGGCTGGATGGGGCTGTGAGCAACCTGTTCTAGAGGGAGGTATCCTTGCCTATAGCAGGAGGGTTGGAACTAGTTAATCTTAAAGGTCCCTTCCAACCCAGACCATTCTATGATTCTATGATTTTATGATTTTTTTTAGAGGACTTTGGAACAGTTCTCTATTTCTATACACAAAAAATAGCAGAAATCCCTGATATAGACCTTGTTCAAATTTGATACACAAGCCACATTCACTTTTCTACAAATGCAAGGGCATATGTAGGCTTTGATTATTCTTTATTAAGTTCTTCATTAAAATCCATGTAAGTGGCCCTGTCAAGCAGGCTACACTTCATTTTTCTAAGAACTTATTTTTAGTGGTATGCAAAGCATGGATTTACCAGAAAAGGAAGAGCAGGAAAGCAGAAAGAGAAGTTAAAAGCTCTCATCACCCTGACTAATATACTGTCATGCTTCTGGTGACATGATGGCAGCATGCAGTCTCTGGTGCAGCAAACACCCTCCCCTTTTTCTTCACTCCCCATTTGCTTTCACACTGCAGCTGTGCTGCGCTACAAACTTACAGCAGGTTTTTTTGGTGCATTTTTTTGCAAACAAACCAGAACTCTGCTGCTTTATAATCAAAGTATCACTTCAGCTATTTCTAGGGAACATAGCAACGCAGCAAAGAAAGCACAAAACATGGGAAAGCAGCTGAGCAACGACTTTGATTTCAAAGAATTCTAAAGATCATGGCCATTCCCTATCTGAGGTAATCATTGGGATTTTGCCCACTGAAATACCAAAGCAACAGAGATGCTTATTTGTTATTTTATTATTATTATTATTATTTTTAATTTTAGATGTTTCCTCGTGACGATGAAGTAGAGAATTAGTAGCAACTCATGTTACACAGGACTGACACAGCTCAGAAACTATTTACAACACAGCAACTAGAAAGTATTTACACTGTATGCCTTTAGGTTTCACAAATGCGTGCACTGAATTTCTTTCCGAAAGGACAGAGAACCCAGTGCTAAAGACAGAAGTCTAAAGTTAGATGATATATGGGAACAGTGATGCTAGCCACTATATTTGCAACAGAAAAAAGACATAGCTGATTCTTCAAATCACGAGGAGCTGCCTGAAATAGGACAGCTAGCCTTTGTTTCCAAAACAAAAGGGCCACATTTTTCTTCAAGAATTAAAGGAAAAATAAAATAAAATTAAAAAAAATAAAATAAAATAAAATAAAATAAAATAAAATAAAATAAAATAAAATAAAATAAAATAAAATAAAAAGCAGTAAAGAATGGACTAAAAGCTTTGCCATTCTTCTTTAATAGACTGAAGTGGGCAATGCTGCATGATTTCTCCCCACCAAAACAGAAAAACAAAACTGTAAGTCATTTTTCATATCACAACTAGATGATTTAGTCAAAGAGCAAACATTTAATTTCAAATGTTCAATACTGTTATTTTAAGGTTAAACTGACTTATAATTTGAATTTAAAAGTTACTTCAAAACTAGAAAAAATAATTAAAAATTAGAAAATGTCTATCTGAACACAAAAGACTTAATCCAGATTGCTTCTAGGTGCTCTTAATTGTCTCATAATCTTGTCTTTGAAAACTCTTTTGTTGCTATGAGTTCTAGCTGCCAACAGATTCCCAGGCAGATCCTCAACACCAGAGATCAGTATCACTCTCACTTTATAGACAACTAAGCAGAAGCACAAAGAGGATGGATGCTTTGTCCAAAGTGGCAATAAAAATGAGGTTTTCTGCACCTCATTCAAGGATATAGAACTCCCTATACAAAACGCTGTACAGAAGGATGCACAATGATTGGAAAAGATACAATTAACAAGTGGATAGACAGACACCACAGTTTGCAAGCATGTCAGAGACCACTTATTGCCCTGAGTTTACATTAAACTGAATGTGTTTATTTACATAATATAACAGTAATAATCCCACCATTTAGAGAAATGGAAAGATCTTAATAGAGCAACTTCATACAGGGGAGTAGAGGCAAGGAGAAAAAGCTTGTCACCCTTAATAAAATAAACGGATGTCAGCAAAAATACGCATAACTTATCAGAAGCCTTCTATCTGTGTAGCAGAATGCCAGCTTATAGAATCTTTTCTCAGCCCTTTAATATGTACTGATGAATGCAACTGGAAGAAGAATAAATTACACCCTCATCAACAGTTTCCAGACAATTCTAAATAAAATAATCTGCTTTCAAATTATATTTTGGGCAACTTATGCTAACTACTAGATTTGTGTGGTTCAGAAAAGATAATTTCTCAGCGGAATTATCCCCTTTGAAAACTCACAAAGCATTTCTGTGGCAGTGTTTACATATTGGAAAGAGGCCTAAGACTTCTCTCAATCTTCTGAGACAATTAAAGCCGAACTAAATTGGAAATCAATATGAAGATTACCTTATATAGTATTGGGATACCAACAAATGTCTAAAATATTGAAGTTTTCAGAATCTCTTAAATAACTAAATGCTTTGAGTTTCTTCCACAAAAAAATGCCCCTACTCTATTAGTGTTAAATGAAGACAAATGTCAGTGGTAAGAGCCAAAATTAAGATCTACTTCTTCCACCATAAAGCACTCCTTCTTCATTAGAAGCCAGCTTCTCTGTGAGAGAAAAAATCCTTTTCTCTCTTCAGCTCTACAGCGCCGGGGACTCTAAGAAGCAGAGCATCCATTCCAATGCGAGGGCAGGTCCCTCAGCAGCTCAGGCTCACACTCTAACAGAGAGTCTGTCCAGGAGATATCAAGAGCTTGGTTTGAGATCTGTAGTATTTTCACGGATCTAAGCTCTCCTCAGGCAAACCCCTTCTAGGCTAGACTTTGGAAGCAAAGTCATTAACTTTTCTAGTCTTGCATATATCTGATCTAGTCCTCCAAGTCTGCCTTCACAAACACTGAAGCCATTTGCTTCAAAATGCCACCGTATAAATAACTTTTTCTTTCATTAACTGCATGATAGTCAAAATATGAACCTGTAAGATGGTCAAGTATTGCTGTGTACGTAGGAAACATTTACAACATCTGATTTGAGTGAATCTCATAAGAAACTTCATGGCTACCAACCTATGGTGGGTTGGAAAGCATACTGGAACTTCAGTGGAATAAAAATATCCCAGAGAAAGTATTCTGATTAATGTTAAATGGCCACAACAAACAATTCATGATGTAGTAGATGACTACATTGAAAACTCCTCTGCCAAATGTGAGTCGTATGAACACAGTCATTGTCAAAATCCTCTGAAATGCTACCATGAAAGCAGAACTTTTTCAAAGAAATGCTGTCTTAAACAGAAAACTATTTCCTCCTAGGGAAAGCAGGAAAATGTCTTTACTCAGTAATTCTGGTTCTCTTCAAAGCACTTAAGATGACTGTCTGAGGGGATAACGGAAGTCTGAAGAAAAACATGGGAGTAGTAAATGTTTCACTAAAGATGTACCTGAAGGGGAACAGAATGTCAGCATTCCAGATGAATATTTCCCTGATCCTGAATAGATATCTTTCTTATATAGTTGTTGAAAAACAATTTGATGTGATCCTTCAAAAGCAATAAGCAGATTGCATAAACATTTAGCACCCTATCACAGTGTACAACAGTACCACAGGCATTCATTTCATCCAGGGAAAAACAATACCTGAGTTACTCACAGAGGAATAACTAGCAGTCTGGCAGTAAGTATTCTCAGTGGAGATACAGGTTAAAGCCTTTTTGTCTGAACCAAAGTGAAAAGGAAGTTAAACTTGAAACTTCTATGTAGAAAGAAGAGTGCTCTAGCCACAGATATGTTTGATACACCCTGGGGATCAACAAAAAAAAAAATCTGCCACAAGACACTTTTCCAACAAAAAGTTTTAACAAAACTGTTCTGTACTGATGGAACTTATCCAACCTGACAGAAGAGTAAAGTTGTTTCAGATAAAATAAAAATATCAGTCCAATGAGCAATGAGTTACAAACATAAAGAACAAAACAAAATGCAATTAAAAGTAGTCCAACAGAAGACCACTTGAATAAGTCACAAAATTAATTACCTAGATTTTCTGAAGAATCTCTTATTGAGACTCTTTAGAGTTGTAGCAGGGCAGAGTTTCAAATCTTCCATAATAACAATAGCTAATCTCAAATTTTACATGCACAGATGTACCATGCCACTCTCTTCAGCAAAGGTGAAGCCTACTATCACTGTCTTCAATTAAATGTAAAGCTGCTAAACTATGTACTTTGCTCTGCTTCCTTACAATGACTGCAATGATGACTACAGTTTTGAAGTTACACAGCTCTTGATGTTAAAGATAGTTAGTCACTGTACTTCAACATCTGAAGTTCAGCATGCTACCCTATACTTGATAGAACAAGTCCTCTAAGAATGTATGCTAGATGACCAATGCAATGTACTGAAATCTGTCTGAATGCTGAGCATGGTTTCTTTAGATTCAAATCAATAAAACATCTGCCAAGAGAATGATTTTAGTTATATGTTAAGTGAAGTCTAATTTCTTATGAAACAAATAATAGCTTAATCATTGACACTTAGAAAAAAAATAAAATACATTTCCAATGAAAACCTCCAGTATTTATTTGCAACAGACTACAGTTTAAAGAATCAATAGATACATTTTGGTATATTTAAAATGAATGTCAACTTAAAGGAAGACATGGTTTGATTCAGCTTTAAAATGTAGAAAGATAAGTAATTGTTCTGTTGGTTTCATTCTTTGGAAACAGAAAATTACCTCTTTTAGTGCTGTAGAAAATTCTATTCTTCTTTTTAAATTGTGCAATAAATGACCTTTTATCTGCAAGATTACTGGGAAAGATGTATTTGTTATAACCTTCCCTCTCAATTAACTGATTTGTAAAATTAGTACTAAGGTCATTCTGGCTTCTCAAAAGGACGATCACAAACATTCCCAGAACTATTATTTTTCTCCCTCTTCAAAGTATGAATTACAGAAAATAAATAACACAGTATACAGCTTTGACTGTCACTCACTACATCTCATGCAGCTTGCATGGCTTCCCTGCTCAGAAGTCTACCACAACAGAGCTTTTCTCTCGATGTACACCAAGTCATCGACTTGCACCATCACTTACCCACCCTGTGTGAGATCTTTCTCCCTTGAAATATCACATTCTAATGCAGAGAGCATGAAGCTACTAAGGACCACCAACAATGAAGTATAGGAAATCAGGGAAGGAAAAAAATCTGGAATTGGAAATGTAAAGATTGATAAAAAATGAAAGCCATGAGTGATTATGGGATTTTAGGTAGTGATGAGATATCTCATCTCATGTGAAATTCCACTAAGTTCCTTCTATGCTCTTAGCAAATAAAATCAAATTAGCAACATGGACCATATTGAGGATGTATTAGCAATTTTATCAGATCATTTCTCACTGGAACATTTCAGCAGTAGTATAGAAGGGGGTCAGGTATAGAGGTCATAAAAGACTGTGTCATAAACATTCTGAGCATTAGCGGTACTGAAGTTTGTGATGATAAAGCTATACTGCTAAAACCTACAAATGTAAAGAAGGCCAGAAGGACATCAGAATAATATGCAATTAATGCACATAAATATGCTTTTTCTCCAAGGTGTTAAATGCGCTTTTTCTTTATCAAAAGTCTGTTCATATATACACCACTGCCAGGGTTAGTTCTAATTTGCAGTAGTTGCTCTCAAAGCCTGCGTTGCTAAGTACAGCAACAGAATGAAAAGCAAATTTTCAGCTCAAGGTGGCAAAATGTGAATCTCTGTCTTAAAAGATACATATAGCTTCTATACCTATAGAAATCAGGGAAATTGATTCAACGTCTGAGTTTGTTTATCAAAATCTATAAAAACTTTAGTTAGGGTCAGCTGCAGTTTCCTACCTTACAGAACCAGAACCAAGTAATTAAGGCTTATTTTGCTTTTACAGAACTGAAAATTTTAATAGCAGAAAGCCGTAAGAAAAATAAACTCAGAGAAATACACTGAGAATAGAGGAATAAGCTTGCACTTCAGAGCTGTTGCAGACAATTTCCAGCACTGCTCATCATTAAATGCCTCTCCACTCATAGTGAAACCTGACTTTGCTGCCAGCTCCACTCCACTGACCAAAATTACATAATTGCCATTAAGTACTGTATCACAAACAAACTATTATTCCCCTTGGTTATGTTTTCACACATGAAATTGTAGGAGCATAGCAGATAAGAGGAATTACACAACTAGTAAAATAAAAGTTAAAGCTTGTCTGTTTCATGTTACAGTCATTTTTCATTGTTTTATAAATCTACTCTAGTTTTTTTTTTGTTGTTGTTTTGTTTTTTGTTTTTTTTTTTTTTTGTTTTAGATGGGATGAGAAAGATATACACATTTTATTCTTTTCTCTTGCATAATAAGGTATCTTACCAATAGGCTAAATAGTCCTGCTTAGACAGGATGTGCATATCAAATGTGACTGGAATCACTGTTCTGACAAAACAGAAAATAGAGCATGCTTAGCAGTATGAAACCCTCCAAAACTAAACGGTGGTTTGTTTTCCCAGATGACAGCTTTGTTTAATAAGTTGTTTGTACTCCTACTACTCTGATTTTCAAGCTGCAGCTTTTAGGCAGCCAGCACAGTTCCAAAGCACTGTTATGTTCTACAGTTAGGAGCTGCTTATAAAGAAAACTGCAAAACACCTCTCTGTTTTTAGGGCGGTTTTTTTGAGTGGTCTCCAAGTGTAGGCACAAGGTAGCATGCTTTCTAGTAATTTAATCCTTGCCACAGCAGAGCTAAGAATAATTATGGTCACATCGACAATGTAGAAAGAGCCATATCCTTTTCAAGATTTCAGGTGCCTGTGGAAGCAACATCCCCACCATATATACTTGCCACAGTTATACAGAGGAGCAACCCCAGAGAGGTTGTGGATGCCCCATCCCTTGAGGTGTTCAAGGCCAGGTTGGATGGGGCCCTTGACAGTCTGGTCTAGTATTAGATATGAGGTTGGTGGCCCTTTCTGTGGCAGGGGGGTTGGAGCTTGAAGACCCTTGAGGTCCCTTCCAGCCCAAGCCATTCTATGATTCTATGATTCCAACACTTTTCACATTTAATTTGCTTATACCCAAGTATAAGTGGCATGTAAACACTATGATACCTGCCTAGCAAGGTTGTGAATGCCCCCCTCCCTGGGGCATCTTCAAGGCCAGGCTGTGTGGCGCTTTAAGCAACCTGATCTAGTGGGAAATGTCCCTGCCTATGGAAGGGAGGTAAGAACTAGATGATCTTAGGTCCCTTCCAACCCAAACAATTGAATGATTCTATGATATGACAAATGAACAACAGCTCAATACATGGTGGCTATCTCTCCTTCAGTATTACATAAGTATCACTGAAGGATGACAAAATAAATCCCTGTAACTTTGTACTGAGTATTGTGATGTCTGGAGAACTACTTTGTTTCCTTTCAGAAACACCTCTGCCAGATTTGAAGGAAAAATTTGTGGCAAGTTTTTTTTTCAGAGCTATAGAATTCATACTTCTCCTGTGGGAATGCAAACAGAAAAATTTCTATCTTGCTCCACATACAGGGTCTGAATGACCCCAATAAAGAAAATTAATTCAGTCTTCTCATCTTCTCCTGAAACAGGAGCTTAGATACCAGGAAAAAAAACAAACAGACAAACCAACAATACTCAAAATGAATTCAACAACCAACTACCTAACAGCTGTTCAAAAATCACTGAACGAGTAGAGAGAGAAGAATCAACAAAGCAAACCACACATTCCAAATGCAGAAAGTCCAATTTCATCCAGTACTCAAAAAAATAAATTAATAATAATAGTAAGGTCCAGTCCATCGTGAAAATTTTCTCCTGAAACTTAGCAAAGAACACAAGACCAGAATAGCCTGCTATTTCAATAGTTGTCCCCTAAAGACACTTTTCAATTTCTGTGATAGTGGGCAGTGGAGTCCAAAACTGTGTAATTTTCATGAAACTTAAAGGAAAAAAAAGAAAGGAAGAAAAAAAGCCTTCACAGAGATTAAAATTCAACTTTACAATCAAATGAAGGCATTCAGGACTCACAGAGCTGTCAACATATTAGAGCCACTGTGTGAGACATTGCTGATACTATGGCAGAAGTGAAGAAACATTTTTTCACCTCCTACACATCTATGACATATCTCTCAAAAAGAACACTGTATGCCGCAATCTTTTGGACTCAAGAGGAGAGTTGTGCCATTAGTGCTCTAGTGTTACAGCTGCACTGCTTTAGAAATAAAACAGTACATACCAAAACTGTTTGCATGTGATAGTAGAAACCTATCTGGAAATCAACTGGAACTGACACCATTTTATGAACATAAACTGTTATTTAAAAATATATATGCTAATAAATAGAAAAGAAATACTGTTTATATGACAAGTCTTATCTGTAGTCTTCCTTCTCATCTTTTCTATGATTTATGGCAACAAAGATACCTAAAAAGAAACAGAACTTTTATGATTCTTTAGGTTCTGAAAGTTGCTGGTTTCCCTACCGTAATTAGGACCTGAAGTTAATCACACTAGTTACATGAATAACAAGCCTAAATTCAAATATAACTGTTCCAAACAATTCCAGTTATGTCCTAGATGAATACTAATATCAGGAGATAAATTACAAAAAATAAGACTTTCTCTTTACAATTTCACTTAATCTATACATAATTGCTTAGATGCATTTAACATACTCTTTCCACACATCATTGTTTAATTTTCTTAAAATTTAGCCAAAATTGCAGTGAGTGCTTTGGAATAACAGCATCAGTAATTTACCAGCATTTCCAATATTTACTAGCAATGCGTTTCCCCTTTAAGTACTCATAATCCTTTTACTATTCAAGTATTTGTTAGAAAAGGGTAGAAAACAGGCTTATCTTGCATTAATGAACCATAGCTATGTTTAAAAAAAAAAAATGCCAACTGTAAAAAAACCCACAAAAAATGAAATACACGATACGAAGTTCATAATGAGCAAAAAACCCCACACAGTTAAGAATATTTACATGTAAACATTTTATTTTTTGAGATCAGATTCACCATGTATCCTATGCATGTGCCACTGGGGATGCTCAAATACTGGATTTGTTAACTGATATTATTGTAATTCTGCAAGGAAACTGAGTTTTAGTACATCAGTTTCCACATTCATGACTGTTTCTCCACAACAAACATAGAATAGAATCTGCCAGGTAATATCCAGTGAACTAGCAAACAACCTTAATAAGTCATCAGAAATGTTTGCTTATGCTACTGGTTCATTTCAGACATTATATCTGCAACAAGAAACCTTGATAAGCAGATATTGCAGATGGATGGATTTAACTGTATTGATTACAATAAAAATATTTTATATTTACAGAGCATGACGTTCCAACTTCACAAAGATTTCCAGAATCACGTGCATTACATCAAAAGATCTGTTTTTAGAGTAGTAACATCACATCCTCACTGTTTTTCAACACCTACAAGCTACTTAGACAACAGAATTTGCTGAATAAATTTATATCCAAGAAAAGGACAAAAATGCTAATTTTCTTACTTGTATACAAATTGCAAATTTAGGTCATCTGATCTCTAGAACTAGAATTTAAAAATTTGTATCTGCTTTTTCTTAGGAATTGACAGTAAAAATCATTATTGAGGCTCTCTGGAAACAGGCCCCTCACTTATTTTAGCACAATTCTTTGGACACTGGAATTAGAATGGTGGTTCATTCTTCCTTGTTAGAAAACTAAAATGTGAGTAGAAGTAATAATGGAGTGGGATTTACCAATCTAATGTTTAGAAGACTTGAGCTGTGAAGGAACTTCTGCGAAAAACCATTTTCAGAGAGAAAAAAAAGGAAGAAAAAGGAGATTCTCAAAAAACAGATTGTTTATCTTAGCAAGCTGAGACTATGCTAGTAATGAAGGCTTCATTTTTTAACATTTATTAAAGAGGTATAAATCATCTGTGCACCAGACTGTTTGGAGATTGAGATAAACATTTTATTAAAAACATAAAAAAAAATTGCTCAGTAGAGAAGACTGCTGCTGATGTATTTGACTGGCAATAATTTTCAAGCTTGTTCCTTAGGTGGAACTTACATATTTCAATTTATTAAAGCATACACAAGCTAAGTTAAAGAACGTGTATTAGAAACAAAAAAGACTTGCACTTCTTCAGACTACCTTCATTGCTAGAGATGATGCTCTCTCAATCTTTTCAACTCCAGGAACAGTTTTCTATATACAAATAACTAAAGCATCCTGTGTTATCTTATGGTCAGTCCCATTTCTTGACACAGTCATGATCCAAGATAACTGAGAAGATCATGGGAAGGGATTAACAGCAGGAGGAATCCACTATTATTTTTTTGTGTGTCCCCAAATGTGTGAATGAAAAGATCGACATACATAAGTCTTCATCCTGTAATCATGCAAGCAAAAGCCAAGTGTAAAGCATGTATAATGGACTAATGTCATAAGTACAATTCCAGGTACAAGCCTGATCAGAGTCAAGCCAGACAAAGCTTGCAGTGAATATGTAGTGCCTAGTTAAAATCCAGGAAAGCCATCTTGCCATGCAAACCTCTTACATATAGAGATTCTATAGCTGGAGTCTTATGTCTGTTAGCTCAAATATCACAATTTAAAACGCTCTTCAGAACAAAATACTACACATTTCATGTGTATTTGTTCTGATTACATAGCAAGAAAAATGAAAGAAAGAAATAGAGCACTGAAGTTCAAGAGTTTATTTATTTTGTAGTCACTGGAACACAGATAACAGCAGTAAATTTTTCAACTCATCAGAATTTTGTATGAAGGGATACAAAGTACTAATTAAGGTTGAGGAATTCAAGTCTCAGTTATACATAAACTATGCAGATGAAAATTAGAGATGCATCTGTTTAAGCTGGGACATTGACAATGCATAAAGCAGTTAAGTGTGCAAACAACTACTCAGTAAACATTGCAAAATTTTTCAAAAGTTATGAACTATAATCTGTGAATTACAGAATTTAGGTTACAAGAAAGAATCACTGGAGAAAAATCCTGCTTCATCACAATTACGAACATATCAAGTCATTAGAAAACTATTCTGAAGCACAAAAAGAAAAATCATAGATTAAAACAGACATACAGAAAAACCACACAAACATCAAATTTGTGTATAATCTCTAACAGAGTGTCTAATAAACAGACTAGCCTTTTTGAATAGCCAATACAATTCATACACAAAATTAAGTTTGCTGTCATGTGTTAGAAATTTTTCAAAGAAAACGTAAGTATCATACTGAAATAGACTTACTGTGGGTGAAGTACTATTTTACTATAAAATACTCTTTTCAAGAAAAGCACTAGTATAGGTACTACGGATATATAATGATTACACACTCAGTTACATTTAAACCAAAAATATACTATTTATTGTCACGAAGTTTGAAACAAATATTTGCATTTCAAAAACATTTTCATTCATACTATAGAAAATCCAACAATAAAAGCTTCGTATTTATGGTAAAAATACTGGTAATTAAGAACTTTAATCAGTATAATGCTCTCAAAGTGCACATTCTCATCCAAACTAAACTGCAAATATCTATGTCATGCTAGTTCACTAAGAAGACCTTGGCAGCAGCTCCTACTTCTAGGTTTATCGTTCCATAAGAATCTCCACTGTGATGAAACTTGCTGACCTTTTCTTAAGTCATTCTAACCTATCTCTTTGCAAAGAGACCTCAAAATCAGTAGTAAAAACACCCTGAGGCTTGAAAAGTCCTTTGTCACTGGTACATGAAATTCTATTCAGGTTTACCTACACAATGAACCATTAAAATATGGGCTAGTTTAAAAAATAATACTAACAATACATTTCTTTCTCTCATTTGCATTTTAAAAAGCCCTAATTCTTAAAATATTCCAGCAACCAAAAAGACATGTTTTGTAGAGGCAGGCTTCACAGTAACAAAGGAGAACTACACATTGGCTACATCTTGGAAATTACAAAGCTTTGCAATGTAAATGATAGTTAAGTACTTTAAAATATTATTTTTTAACCTTTTTTTTTTTTTTTAATTAACTTCTAAAGAGAAATACTTCTCTTGTGTTTCATAACCCAGAAACATTCCTACATTCAATAATGTACTTGATGATACTTAAAAAAACCCACTGAGTTACATCATTTAGTTATGCCAATTAGTGCCCATCAGCAATCCAAACCTGTGCTGTAAAAACAAAGTACCTCCAACGCGATTCAAATTGTCTAGATCCGAAGATTAGACAAGGTTAGAAGAAAGACCATGGATTTTAATTAAATAATTTAGTTGCATCCTAGAAATTAGCCCTTATGCTAGAAAAAGGATATACTTCACGTTCCCATTCCAGTCAACTTTGTCCAGCTTCATCAACATAGATCTTACTTAAATGAACAGTAATTTTTATTAGCTTGCATTCACTATTCTACAGTGAATAGCAACTGAAACAACCTTGCCTACTGAAAACCTTGAGGCAACAAAATTTCTCTGTTTTTCTACTTAGTACATACATTTAAAATTTATACCGACATTTTATCATTTCTTTCTTTCAATTTTGTGTTAGCTTTTCTTTGAAAGAGCAGAGTTTTCAGTTTTCTTTGCTTATATATTTATTTATTTACTGAAACATAAATTTAAGTGATGTCACCTATTTAAGGGTATGCTGTAATCACAGTGTGTTTGTAACACAGAATCTGACTTTGAGCTCTAGACTTGACTACATGTTTGCCTCTTGCTCCAAGAAAGTATTATTAAATCCAGGCACCAAAAGGCAATTTCTGTCTTAGCACCAGGAAGAGGTGTGTTCCTTCATTTTCATTCCCAGAAAAAAAACAACTGTAAGATCAAAAGTTCATCATGTCAAGGTGATCCTTTGATTAATACAATTGAAATGCAAAAGTAAATGTGCAGAAGTATTATGGTCTACAATGCAATAAAAGTAGGTTGCTGATTTTAGGTCTCAATAGAGAAATTCAGAGCTTTTCTAATTTTCTCATTTTTTTTCAAACACTGAATGCAGTACCATCTATTCTTTCCATTTTCACACCACTCAGAGTGAGGAGGAATGTAAGATCTGATTAAGCACTAATAAGTTGATAAAACAAAAAAGTACCAGTTTCAATGGTTGATGTTGTTCAATGGTTGACTACTGTTGATGTAGTCTACCTAGACTTCAGCAAGGCCTTTGACACTGTCTCCCACAGTATTCTCCTGCAGAAGCTGGCAGCCCGTGGCTTGGACAGGTACACTCTTGGCTGGGTAAGGAACTGGCTGGAGGGTCGAGCCCAGAGAGTGGTGGTCAATGGAGCTAAATCCAGCTGGCGACCGGTCACGAGTGGTGTTCCCCAGGGGTCGGTGCTGGGGCCTGTCCTTTTCAATATTTTTATTGATGACCTGGATGAGGGCATTGAGTGCACCCTCAGTAAGTTTGCAGATGACACCAAGTTGGCTGGAAGTGTCGATCTGCCTGGGGGTAGCGAGGCCCTACAGAGAGATCTGGACAGGCTGGAGAGCTGGGCTGAAGCCAATGGGATGAGGTTTAATAAGACCAAATGCCGGGTTCTACACTTTGGCCACAGCAACCCCAAGCAACGCTACAGGCTTGGGGTGGAATGGCTTGAAGACTGTGTAGAGGAAATGGACCTGGGGGTGTTGGTTGACGCTCGGCTAAACATGAGCCAGCAGTGTGCCCGGGTGGCCAAAAAGGCCAATGGCATTCTGGCTTGTATCAGAAGCAGTGTGACCAGCAGGAGTAGGGAAGTAATTGTTCCCCTGTACTCAGCTCTGGTGAGGCCGCACCTTGAGTATTGTGTCCAGTTCTGGGCCCCTCACTGCAAGAAAGACATTGAGGCCCTGGAGCGTGTTCAAAGAAGGGCAACAAAGCTGGTGAGGGGTCTGGAGCACAGGCCTTATGAGGAGCGGCTGAGGGAGCTGGGATTGTTCAGTCTGGAGAAGAGGAGGCTCAGGGGAGACCTTATTGCTCTCTATAACTACCTGAAGGGAGGTTGTAACGAGCTGGGGGTCGGCCTCTTCTCTCGTGTAACTGGTGATAGGACTAGAGGGAATGGTTTCAAGCTTCGCCAGGGAAGATTCAGGCTGGATATTAGGAAATACTACTTCTCTGAAAGGGTGGTCAGGCACTGGAATGGGCTGCCCAGGGAGGTGGTGGAGTCACCGACCCTGGAGGTGTTCAAAGAACGTTTGGATGTTGTGTTGAGGGATATGGTTTAATGAGAACCATTGGTGACAGGTGGATGGTTGGACTGGATGATCTTATAGGTCTTTTCCAACCTTAGTGATTCTGTGATTCTGTGATTCTGTGATTCAAAGACTTTCAGAAAAAGCTGATGACTTGGAATTGGGGTGTACCTTCCTACATATCACTGTCTACTATTTGCCAAAGATAAAATGAGCTTACGTACAACCAAGCAAGATAGGCTTCTGTACACTCTCAAATAAATGAGAATCTAATCTCACCCTTCTGTATATATTTAAGTTTCTAAGTTATGTTTGGAATCTAAAGAAAAATACTTCAATAGAAAAATTTTCTGCAGTAAACATTTTTAATTAGCTTCATATTTCAGTTTATTTCTGATATTCATAAATTACAGCCTTAAAAACTCATTATTCAAAATGATTTTTAAGCACTCATTTTTTGTTTGAATCAAATGAACACTTCTATACCTTGAAAAATACACGACTTCTTCCACTAGTAGAGTATATATTAAGTCTTTAAAAACAGCACAGAAATCTGACCATACCTAAAAGATGTCCATCGCTACATTATTATGAGTGAGAAACTGCCTCTCCCAAAATCTCCCTTAATACCTCCATTTACCAGATATCTTATTTCTATAATACATAAGTTTAACAGGTATGATAACTGACATACTTTACAAAGAAAGATTGCCACCTGTGGATCAGAACTCCCTGAACTTTGGAAATTTAGCAAGATCACACGACAGCAAAGGGTTAATTTGCAAATGAATTGTTAAATCAGCAATTACAAATTGGAAAGAGTGAAATGCAATGACTGTTAATAGGAAAAGTGAAATGTTGTTCTCTCCAGTTTTATATATACGCCAGATATGCAAAATTGTTGAGGTAAGTTAATGAGGGCAAGTGTTTATCAAAGGAAAAAAAAAAAAACCTGCAAAAACAAAAACACACTGTATTTACAGAGGAAACAAACAAGGAATTCAAAGAAATCTTAACATGCAATAATCACCAAATAGAATATTTAGAAAATGTGTATTGAAATACTTCCTACTCTGTGAAATAGTCTGATTTCTACTCTAAGCATAATATTTTAAGATATACAATGTTTAAGTGAAGTTTTTCTACTTCCTTGACACAGATAAGAGATGTTCTGACATATTGGTTAAACACCAACAAAATTCTCCTACCAGTATTTGAGATATTCCTAAAAATCAATGGTCCCCAAAATTATGTTACCATTTTAAAGTCCTTTTTCCCAATTTCTTCTCAGAAACATCTCATTCTTCACTTTTAGAGCCACCATGATCAGTTCAGTATAAGAGAATGACAGTCCAGCCATCACTATATTTTCCTTTAAAGCCTCTGTTAACAAGCATAGTCTATGTGAAATACTGAATGCAAGAGAAAACAAAACTTGACACTCTCTAGTAAATCACAAAATACATATTTAAAAAATGAGTTTTAAATATGCTTAGAATATTCTATATGAGAAGTGGCTCATTTGTACTAATTAGTGATGATCATGCAATCCTTCAGGTAGATTGGCAGTAAAGAAAAGGTATTACATATGTTTTAGATATATATTGATAAGATTAGGTCTGTAATTCCAGAAGGGTTGTAGGTTAATCAATCTCATTAGAATAAAAGTATTCAAGAATAAATAATATCGGTTAAATGCCCAGCAAAAAGACATGCATCTTCTAGGTCAAAGACAATGCAAAGGGCTTTAGTGAACTGCCAGCATAATTAACTCCGGATACAGTCACGTAGGAAAGTGAAGCTACAGGTTTTGGACCAGTGAAACACCAAAAAGACAGATCATCCAAAGACTGAAGTTAATGATTAGAATAACGTGCACTTTCCTGAGTTTCAAGAAATTAGGTATATCCCCACAAGAATGCACAAATCTCCTTTTCATTCCACACTTGGGAGAGCTAAAAACTTATCCAGATGCTATGTAAATGGAGAATTATTTTACATCTGAGATTATGGACCATTCCCACATCTGCCTCAGGACATCACTTGATATACTCAGGAATTTTTCAAAAATTCTTTCTTTAGAGATGCTGTAAAATCTAATCAGTGTATTTTCTGAACATGTTCCCTGGGTCTTTCTTGCTCATAAATATTAATAAATATTGGTATAAAAAATAAGAGGCCAAGCCATTCAATTCAAATATACACTGTAAGTATAAATTTATTAGTCTGAATGTGGAATTAGCACAGAGAAACAATAAAGATTACCCTTGGTTTTTAATTGATTTAAATGTTGCATATTTTCCAATAAAATAATCTCAAGAGACTTAATTAACCAAATGATGATTTTTTCAGATGAGCAAAGAAGCTACATTTGTAGATGAAAATATAGGCTAAGGAGTCAGAATTGGCAGCAGAAATAAGCATACATTTCTAATCTCTGTGCACTGAAGTAGCAAGAGGTAAAGTACTGACTTTTGTTTTCTCTTGTTAATGGGTAGTCCCAGGTTATATAAGGTTATTTCCCGTAACAACCCAACATCTCATCTGTCAAGTATCCCAATTGTGATTATATTGACATAATTTGGGAAATAAATAGAACCGAACAATTTCTCATCTAGAAGGAGCAGATGATTTATAATTGATTGACGTCTGGCATCAATGTCAAGCAATATCTTGGCTTCATGGCTACCTGGAAATTAATGACAGTGACTTCTTCATCAGATGACAAGATGAATCAAAAGAAGATGAAAGAAATTTGAAATATCATAATACTAAACAATACAAATCAAAGCTGCCTGGTGAATGAAAGTGGTTTCATTCACTCGTTAGCTTACCAGATAAGTCCTCTGCAGGAATCACTTTGATTGACAGTTAAATTCATTAATGAAGTTTTAGAAAAGCTGTTTATACCTCCCATTGCATCTATCAGTAGAGCCAATATGTAAGCTAATACAAATATTACCCTTTACCCTGTGCGAGCTTCTGGATCTATCTTTAATACTACCTTTCCTAAATGTTAGTCTCTCAAAACGTACTTCTCTTGATATTTTACTATGTCCTTAAAGGACAAATTATGAACAAAAAATCAATAATCATGACAGAAAAAAAAAAAATACTTAATTATGGATACATACGATTTTAATTTGTCTTGTATTATAACACTTGAATTGTACACGAATCACACCCAGGAGGAGTATTAATGAGCATTTTTAAGAAGAGTTTAAAAATAAAGTGTATTTTCAAAAGTTTGCTAACATCTTGTGTGTAGTAAGTGTGCATATACTGTAAATTAACAGAAAAGAGTAAACGTGTATTTTGAATTTATAAAGCAGCATTACTGGGTTTTGCTGCCTAATTATTTCAAAAACATTTATTTTACATGTGAAAGTACTTTACCAAGTAAGCACTTCATTCTAGGAGCCTAGCTTTTGCTGGTATATGTAACAAATACTTAACACGTTCTTCTGTACTTCCACTGAATAACATGAAAAAGATACGGACTGCTTGTCACATCCTGGTTAGCTCATTTTTCACAATGCTCTCATGTCACCTTGTATATCATCCACATAAGGTCTATTTGTCAAAATTCCACTGTGTCTTTCTGACAACAGATGTTTTGAAATGCATCCTGTTTTGCTTGGCAAAGACTTGTTCAGATGGGTTTGACAGTAAATTTCAGTGAAGAATTCAACAGTTATTTAACTCTGTTTAGGTAAGCTAACAAGTACAGAAAAGCATTTAAAGCAATTGACTTCTGTTTGTTTCTTCAGTTTCCCTCCTAAATAACGCATGTGTCTGAATCCACAGGTACTCCAAATATCACACTACGTTTCATGAACATACAAAGTCAAAAACGCGATAGCATTCTTTCAGCAGGAATACTAGGATGAGCACTAATTCCAAGACTTTAACAAAAAACAAATGAACAAACATTATGATGTCTCCATCTGAGTGATTCTTAGAGAAAATAAACTCACCAGTTTGGTACTACAGACTTTACAAGTGTATAGTCCTTGTTGTGATAATCCATTTTCAAATCATCTATACCAGTGGTATGGGTTATAGGTAAGATGCATAGTAATCCAATTCTCTTATGCAAGCGTGACACAAGGTGTCTTATGGGAAAGGAACAAATGAAAAAAAAAAATGTGTCTCAAAGTCCACTGTAAGCTCTACCCTACCAAAGAAAATTTTTGTCATTTCAGTGCTGTGAGGAGTGCACCTCCTCAAACAACAACACAGCCAAACACATAGTTTTCCACCAAATAAGACTGAACAGGTGGTCCAGAACAATTGTTCAGTTAGGAATTTTTCTTTCTAAACTTATTTTCATAAACAAATATCACATAGATGAATTCAACATTATAAACCAAATACTTTAGTCTTATCATTAAGCTCATATGCCGACTGCCTAAAAATAAACCTGCATAGATTTTGCCACTGACATGCAGGGATGGTGATAACTCATCATCCCTGTACCACTGTTCTATCTAAAAAAGGCAAGATTAGAATGTAATAGAAGTTACGAGGAATAGTTCCTAAGTAATAAAGTTATATATAAAAAAAATATGGATTAATCGTATAAGTTTATGATATTTCAAATATAAAGCATGGAGAAAAAAAAAAAAAAAGCACAGGAGGCATCAATCAGAGTAGATCATTAACTATGCTTCTTAGAATTATCTTCCAACCCAACTTACAGAGGTGATTTAGTATAATTTACTATACATACCAATCTACAACACATGGTGGCATTCTCTAATGTTAGTGAGAGTATAGCTTCTATGTTCTATGTGACCACTGACTGCATTATCCCTGTTTTGAATTATACCTAAGATTTTCACTCTTTTTGACACAATTCTTTTGCTTTAAAGCTACTTGTTTCCCAAGGACAAGTATAAAATAAGTCATCACCAGTTCTGAACGCTATTGAATATGGAGTTGAATATCACAAAATAAGAACAACCGGGGAAGTAGTCACGTTGTCACTTAACTCCTTTAATTTCCAGGGTCCTGACACAATGTACTGCCAAAACTCAGTCCTAATGGTACCAGTTTTAGATACCTTGGACTTGTTGACTACTTGTGATCCATGCGTGAGAAAAACTGTCTGCCAGACTTCCTTGTCTATATTGATAGGCCTTAACTGGGGAAGAGCAGTTGGAAGGCAGATGTATAGAGAGGGATGCAAGCATGGGCTCCCAAAGCTGCCAGCTATGACATATTTCTTTGGCAATTCAGAAGTTACTGTTTCTTGCTGCTTAGGGCAACATGGAGCGGGCACTGAGTAGCACGGCTGCAGACTGCACGGAAAAACAAAGCAGGCAGCTTATCAATGGGGACTCATTAGAGACGGCTCCGTCAGGTTGCCATCCCAGACACCGGACGTTCGGAAAGCTTTCCGTGCTACGTACTATGCATCCTCAAAAACACACCAAGAGAAAGAAAAGGGGAAGAAAAAAAAAAGTGTGGGGGGAGAAGTGGTGATAGGGGTGCGATCAAGCATGACTCGCTACATCTGTCACCTCGCCGTGGGAAGTCCCCGAGCCCCGTCTCCCTCAGCCACAACGCGAACCCCGGGAGGGGCTGAGCGGGGCGGCGGCGGCTCGCCCTGCTCGGGAAGTTGGTGGCCACAGGTTGCCCGCTCCCGCCCGCCCCCCGGGTGGGCTCGGCCACAGGCACGCACCTTGGCGCCGCAACCGCCGCTTCTTGAGCCCGAAGATGCGGACCTTGGAGAAAATATCCACCAGGTTGCCGTTGCAGAGCCCGCGGTTCTTGCTAGGGCTGTTCCGCCTCCTGCTGGCCGAGGGCCGGTCCCAGTGCTGCTCCCTCGCCTGCCGCTTCTGGCGGATCAAGCCGCTGGCGATGGCCGCTGCCATGGCTGCTCGCCGGCTCGCCCACACCGGCCGGCGCCGCGACGGGCAGGGGGTGGGCGGCGGGGCGCTCAGCCCCGGCGGGGCCCCATCCCCGGGGGCACGGGCGAGAGGGCGCGGTAGCCTCCTCCGGGGCGAGGCGCGGCTGCGGCGGAGCCCCCCCGCCCTGCGGCCCGCGGGAGCTGCTCCCGCCGCGGGTCACCGCATGGGTGCTCCGCCGCCCCTCCCGCCCTGCCCCGGCGCCGGGCGCCCGCTCGGGCGGCGGCTGCGGGCGGAGCGGCGCGAAGCGGAGCGGCGCGAGGCGTGCTCGGGGCAGAGCCGCGCGGCGCGGCGCCCGGTCGGGCAGGCGGCTTCGCCTTTCCCGGCTGCCCCTTAGCCCCGCGCTGCCACCGCCCGCTCGCCCGCCGCTGCCATCGGCGCGGCTGGGGCGGCTACCGCCGCCTCTTCCAGGCTCCTGCCTGATGATTGCCAAGTGCTTCGGAAATCAGCATCTGGAGAGAGCAATCTCCTTCTCCTGGGAGAGCTGTAATCACAGCCCTTCAGTCCCACCCCGCTCCAGCCTCCCTACACGCGCACACGCACACACACGCGCACCGCTGGAGCTTTTTTGTCCTCCCCATCTGAGGGGCGGCGAGGGAAAGGGGGTGGAGGAGGAACGGGAGAATAAAGGAAGAGGGGAGGGGGGTGCCGCCGATGCCGATTTCTGGTGGCATACTGTGAGTTCCCAGCGGATCCTCCGCCAGCAACCACCGCTCTCCTTTAGCTTTCCGGGCCGCCCCGTGCGGGGCTTCCCGCGGGCAGGGTAGGACAGCGCCGAGCGCTGCCGGAGGCACACGTGGCCCTGCACACAGAGGCACCCTCCTCACATGGAGGCACCTTGGCACGCCCTCTCACCGACTCCCTGTCACCACGCACACCTCACCCTGCCCCTCCGAGCCGCTGCGGGGGCTGCACGGATCTGCCGCCCTCTCGCTCGCCGTGTCTCAGGCCGCCAGCGGGGCTGTTGCACAGCGCTACGCGAGAAACTCAGATCCCAAGACTGAGAAGTGGGGTAGAGGTCAGCGAGGGGGGAGGACCCAAGCGGGCCCCTTCTTGTACCGCACCGAGACCAATCCAATGGTCCGGGGAGTTCTGCTTCATGAGATGGATTTGGGGTGGTAAGGTAGAGGTACACCTAGGCATCTGTGGGGACCTTCCACTGAAACCTGCGTGTGCCCATTGTCTGAGAGAGGAGATCATGAACAGGCTTCTAACTTAGAACATAAACTCTTTTCCAAGGTCTCAGAAATGCTGAAGGAGTTTCCCAAGACATCATCCACAAGCAGACACAACCACTGCATCACCAGCACTGTGTAAAATTCTTTCTAAATGCTTTTTGTACTTGCTAAACCAGAAAGTCTTACGAGTCTCTGCCCCAAGGAGTTCACATAATAAATAGTATCTAAAATGCAACAACTCATCTATTTTCTGTGATTTCTCATTTCAAATAAGGATTCAATGTTTTTCACACTTTCTACCAGTCTAATGGTGAAACTTCCTAAGTTGTGACTAACCAGAGGTAAATAGAAAAAGGAAGCCAGTAGCTACACAGAAATAAGGTAAAGTCATTCTGTAGGGAAAGGCTTTTTTTTTTTTTTTTTTTTTTTTTTTGTACAGGCAAATATCACAAAATAAATATACATAACATGTATATATAGAGATAGATAGATATGTATACTCTTTTTAAAGTGCTCTAATTTCTAGACGTTTCTTTAAAAATAAAATACTGGGAACCAAACGAACCAGACAAGGAACCTAAATAACAACAGATCTTCCCTAAGCTTAAATATCCATCCAGAATAATACACATCTAGAATAATTCCCAACTTTTCAATAGGGGACCTGTTGGTAATTTTAGGTTCTTGTTTTAGCAGAAGCTTCAGCATCTCTGGTATTGACCATTATTTCCCTAAATCCTTTAATCTACGAAGAGATATTTTTATACAAAGACAGAAGTGTATGGAAGGAACTCCCATATACAAGGATTTTGTATTAATTCTAGACCAACTAGAAGCAGAGTATGCACAATCGGATCCGGATAATACGTTTTAATTCTATTTGAAAGTGTCTCTAAAGAGATTCAGCTAAAACACTCACACTGGATTTTCTGTCTGGCATTTTTTACACAGCAGCGATTTCCTTACAACTGCTACAATTACCTTAACTAATGCAATTAGAGAGAGGGCTGTTTTTTAGATTTTGGTGTTTGTTTGGTTTCTTTCCAAATTTAAATTTCACTGTGATTGTTTTGCAGTACGCTTCCCTTTTTCATACTTCGTAGCAAGCAGAGAAGACATAGTGCTGTGTTCTTTAGGTCCTTTCTTTGTCTTTTTCCATGTGCCCCTCGGTGTAGCGCTCACCAGCCCAGTCCCGCCCGCCCGCTCCCCGCTCATATCTGCTTCAGCACCATGGACAGCGTCAGTAAGACTGAACACGGGTGTCCCTGGAGCATCAACCCCTGCCACCAGTAGGGGAGGTGTCGGGACACACACAATTCGAAATGTCCTTCTCGACCTGGCTCCTGGATCCAAACAAAGGACTGAATAACGAGAAGCAGAGTGAAACAAAGCCAAACTCTCCATTATATTGAATTTTTATGGGAATTTAGGAATGGCGTACAACCAGCTCGATTTTTTTTTTTTTTGTGAGACTCTCTCCATAAAGTGAGTTTCATGTTCCCTTTGCTATAAGAACTCTTCTATGCTATCCAACGATACTATCTACTCTATGTTATCTACTACTCTATTTCCACGGTTTCCTTCAAATACTGGACTTTTGCCAAAACGCCCTAATATTTTTCAATACTATAATGATCAGAGTGGTAGCCAAAGGGAAAAATGAAGGTGAAGATGAGGCTGCAGACAGGACGAATTGCATTTCTTACTGCGGAGATCAAAAACAATCGCTTTCTACTTGCATCTCAAAAATGCAGAGCAGTTGTTTACAGCATGAGGTTTCGCAAAGAAAACTCAAGAGAGCCATCTGCTGTCTTAACTTGTGATAAAATGTGTGCAATTTAGTCCGAGTGAAGTTCTGACTAACAAATGGCTTGTGGAAATGAGAATATAGCTACTATCTTAAAGACTAGTAAATACAAAAGATTATGCATTAGGAGAAATAGAAATATCTTAGTTATAACTTTTGCTACATTAAAATAGGATTTTATTTCTGATTAATAAAGTCTGGATAGGCAAGCAAATTATTAAAAGCAGAAAAGAGGGACAGGGATTTTCAATACTTTTTATTTTCCCATCTGTTCATTTCTAACTACTAATTTATTTTTAATTTCGAGAGTTTGCTAAATTAAAAAAAAAAAAAATAGATTTTTTTAAAGCTATTTGTTTCAATTAATTTTAGAGGAAGACATTTACCAGTTATAACATGTATGTGAACTACTTGTTTTATCGTATACTAGAGTATGAAACAGTTTTATTTCTTACATTTATTTTTGGTATATTGCTGAAAACAAAGCATCAGCTAATTTTAAAGGTAAATTATAAGGTAACATTTTCAAGTAACAAAGTTTAATATGTTTAACAAACCATTAATGTTAGTACACATTCATAGATTTTCATAGCGGCTTCCATTTTTAAAAATTAGGTTCTATGCTTTATATCCTAACCTAGCCTAGATCTTTGGACTGCAAAGCTTTCAGAATCAAAATTGTCATCTTTACTGTTTAAAGCTATGAAGACTGTTCTTCCTTTCATAAATCAATATAAACAAAAAGGTATTACTACTGGAATCTTGCCCTCTACATATTTTCAACCCAGATAACCTGAAACCATTACTTATATCAAAACCAAAAACCAAATCAAAACTTAAAAAATAATTGTGATGTCTCTGAGAGGCGTGTAAGTGTAAAATGCCAATTTCATTGCTGTTCAATATATCCTTGTTTCATGAGAGCTAGTTCTTATTGCAATTCCTTACTAGAAGTTGACACAGCTTTCCTGTCTGGCTAACTACTCTGGAGTATGATACTGCAAATTCATCTTATTTTATATTTTAGAAGGAATTTGTTGAATATTGTGAACCTCGAGGTTCTTCAAGACTCTAAGGAGTTGAAGATCATTTTGTATCGCTGAAAAAGCAATTATTATTATTATTATTATTTAAGAAATTCTGTGCTATGGTTGCAAACAGGATTAAGTTTTTACTCCATAAACTTCCTTTCAAATTGGGAAGGCTTCTCTAGGAATAATCTAGGCCTAAGAATTACAAGGTATACATAATAGTACATCTGAGCAATTGAACAACAGCAACAACAAAAAAGTAAATTCATGAAAAGATGTTTCAGCAGTGAAAATTACTTGTTTTTAAGTTCCAATTGATTAATTGAATCACTTTCCAGTGTATTTGATGAGACAGTAGGTTGATTACTGGAGTGCTGTTTCTAGCTAGGCTTTTGTTTCTGAACACTTCTCAGTACTGATCATAAAGTTAGTGAATGTTGCTGATAATTTTTTTTGGAACATAATTTGAGTGTCTAAATTCTTTCTATATACTAAAAACTATCAAACTATGCATAATGAAAAGATAAGAAAAATTGATACAGTACTAAAGATAGGATTACTCATTTAAATACAAATTTGTATCTGCCTCAGGTATGCAATGTGTTTACAAATGGAGGAGGCTGGGTTTTTGAAAGCAATAGTAACTTTTAATTTTTTAATTTAATATTCTTGGAGCACAAAGCTAGATGATATCTAACTTCATGAGTTGAACAAGATAGAAGAAATAGGGCCAAAGGCTTACCCTGTAGGCTGGCAGATGTTTCACTTTTAAAAATATATAATCTAAAAAATATTTGTTGACATAAAATTTTATTATAAAATCATTTTTTTGTGACCATATACATATGAATGTGTGTATGTATGTACATATGAAGTCACAAATTATGGTAATAATGCTTTTTCAGAAAGTTGAAGTACGTTCCATGCTTATAATAAGGTGAATATTACTATGCAATGAGCTTTAAATGGTTTGAATTAGTTCAATTTTATCTGTTTTGCACATGCTGGTTTGTCTATTATTCTCCTTGTAAATTACTATTAACCTGTCTGAACTGCTGCATCTTAAAATCCTGAATGCCTCAAACACTTGATGCTAGACTTTGAAGAGCACTAAGAATAAAGTTTATTAAATATGCTAATATGCTTCAGAACTTGGGCATCTATGCTTTTACACTGCTGTGCGTCAAAAGCACTCACCTTTCAGTCTCTAGATTCACAATGTACTCAAGAAGCAAAATTCATATCTGCTAAAATTTACTGATTAAGAAGTTCTAGATTTTATACATATATATATATAATATATATATATATATTGTTTACAGGACATCACATATTTTATACAGTTTCTTCACAGATTCTGCACTTACTTGACTGTATGTATCTAAGTTCTTTGAAGAACTCTTAATGCATAAGTAATATATGTGCAAGAATAAATTAACCCACCATGCAATAAAGTCATACATTAGATTACTGATTATGCAGAGAACTATGGGAAACTAAACATCGGCATGCGTAACATTTAAGTCACTATACCAGCTCAATGCCAATTGTTTAGCTAATGCAATATTTTCCTTTTACATTAACCAGTTTCTTCCAAATGTGACCTATGACATGTCTGCAATGGAGTAAACACATCTATGCTAGTAAAGATACAGGTTCATTTAAGGAACGGTATAAAATATTTAGTAGATGATCCATAAAAGAGCAATGAATGTTTTTATTGGTTTATTCTTTAGAAATAACATAATTTTCAAATTGGTTAGTCTCACTTTTGTGACTTTACTTTCCTCCTGTTCAATTTAGCATTGACTATATTGCAGTGATGAGTCTAAGAAATAGTGCTGTTTCAAGAAGAATACCTGTTTTAATTGTTTAAAGTTTTGCTTTCATTTCCACTGCCTAACTCTTTATTCTTCTACAGAGAACAGTGAGAAGAGATTCTCAAACTGTTTTTACAATTATTCAGCAAGATAAGATATAGGATTATAGCTCCTAACTGTCAATGCTTCTCCAGTGACATCTTTCATGTGTGTTCCCAGTTTTCATTCTATCATCTATCTGCTAGTTCTGATACCTCTTCTAGACTAGGTGAATAAAAGATAACACCTGGACTGACAGGATACTCCTATCAGCACACAGATCATAAGAAGCCCTGAAGGACTGGGACCCAAAACTTATCTCCAACAAAGGTCTCTTAAACAATATTTAACAATGGAAAAAAAAAATAAAAGCCATGATCACTTTAAGGGAAAAATCCATAGAAGTAATTAAACATGAAGTGCACCATCATTTCTGCAGTAATAATCATACACAGGATTTTAACTTTCCACAGTAAATAGCCCCCTTGAAGAGAGATTCTTAAGTACTAACATGAGAAATGCACTGTCTTTTATTTTGCTTCTGCTGTAGCTAAAACCAAAAATTTGCCACCAGTGTCCTTTAGACAATGCTCCAGTGACAAAACATAGCAACTGTCATTAAAAAAATAATAATATCCATCTCAACTCCTCACAGATGTGCAGAGCAGTTTTAAGTATTAGCAGTAAAGAGTTTCTATGGTAATTTGTCATTGTAAGTCAACATCTGTTGCATTTGCTTATCAAGCTACAACAGGACTGTGTTTTCTTCTGCTTGAGTTCGTAAATATATAGCAGACATTGCCATCATTTTTTCAAGGAAATGAAAGTCACTATAATATGAGTCTACTCTATTTTGTTGTATAGAAACAAAAGAAACCCCATTCCCGAGAACAGAGATCCAGTCTCAAGCCTACAGTGGACTTCCTCTAGAATCAGTAAAGTTGACAGAGCACGACAATACATATTATACTTGCTTGATTTAATACCTTCCTTTGAAGGGTTCCTTAAGGGTTCTGTTTCTTAAAACAGAAAAAAAATTAAGAAGATTGCAATGTAAAAATTCAGTCTCTTGAATGGAACCAGAACAAATATGATCCTTCACACACCTGGATTTTTGATGATTC
The DNA here is from genome assembly GCF_987193195.1 of Phasianus colchicus. Taxonomy (NCBI): domain Eukaryota; kingdom Metazoa; phylum Chordata; class Aves; order Galliformes; family Phasianidae; genus Phasianus; species Phasianus colchicus. Next base: position 144,348,131 of record NC_143436.1, on the reverse strand, counting down.
TAAAATGATTTATGGCCTCTAGAAAAGTAGCCATCATACAAAAATTTCCAGCTAGAAAGGAAAAAAATCTCAACTGTCTGGATAACAGTGATTTAGGAATACAAACATGGATACACTCATTGGATGGTTTGTTTCATATACATTTGACATTATGTCACAATATTTACTAGTTAATTACATACTTATATTCCAGCCAACATCTAGATAGGAGAGTCAGGTCCTTTAGTCTTTTTATCTGTGAAATAAATAACATCACTGCATACAAATAACACCCAAAATATATAAGCCGAAAATATATGAATATGTAAAATCTCATCAACATGAGAAGATTTTTCTATTTAAGAGAATTTGGCATGCTTGGTATGGGAATACTTCATTCACTTGCCTTTTCTGAGTACCATTCTAAGGTGAATAATCTGCCCACTCGTTATACAATATATAAATTCTAGCTTAGACATTGAACTTAACATCTTCTAACTTAAGTTAGTAGGAAATCATATATATATATATATATATATCAAAATTCCAGACAGTGTTTCTTTAAAGTCTTTCCTAATATTTGTTTTTAAACCTTGCATAAGGGATTCTCACTTTCCTGAGAACAGATATGCAAACATGTAATAATGTTATACTTCTGGACTGTAATAAGAGAGGTACTGGGTTTTGGCTATCTCATAGAAAGTCAGGAGAAAAAAAACCAAACAACACTTTAAGCTTTAAAAGGAAATGCTGAAAACAAGGATTAGTAGACATACAGAAATTGTTAGCCTGAGAAACAGAAATTCCGCCTAAAATAAATCCAGTAATCCTGTAAGTAAATAAAATGATTCCCACTGGTGAGGGGAACACAACTGTGTGCACTTGCATACATGCAAACATACAGACACACACAGGTACAGCAAATAATGTAAAGAAAAAAATAGCCTTTTTTATGCTATCTAATCTAAAATTGGCAGTGCAATTAATATGTTAAAATAAAAACTGTCTTTGTTTATAATTCATCTGCTATTAATTTTCAAACTTTGCAAGGCATTTGATACTATTTTGGAGATACAGACAAGGAAAAATAAGTCCTAAAAACTAAAATCCCATTATATTCTTGTTCTAGAGGCAGTGTAATAAAGAATATCTCTGGGTACTGTTGACCAGGACAAGTCTCTGAATGAAGAATAAGTAGATACACTGCAACCTTGGTAAATTTATAGGGTAAACTTTGTTCTCCTCTGAGATCTGTTCATATTGGGTGTTCAGGCACAACTAATTTTTTTTTTTTTTCAGAAAAAGTTGCATGCTCTGTTTCCTTCTTTCTAAACAAATAAGTTTAGTGCATTGTCTACTATTTCTATTGAATAAATTAATGACAAATATAAATTTCTCTTTTTTTTTAAAGTCGATTTAGGTATTCAGAAATATCTGACATTATAATGCTATTTTTATTAGCATAACTAGCTGCTATTGTTTGTTTCCACCTAACGTTTCTTTCATTCTGCAATATTTTCTTTAACAGAAGGATTTTCTTTGCACGTGCTTAACTCTATTAAGGAAAAAAACAAAACAAAACAACAAAAACAACAACAACAACAACAAAAAAACCCAAAATGTTATCTTCTACAAAAATACCAGGATAGTACTAAGCTGATATTCTATTTAGCTCAAATATCATAGCCCTTATTATTAACAGCAATAGCATGAATACTCAAACACTGACCCGATAATCCTACAGTGACCTAGAAACCTAAACTATTAAGTATTTTACAATCAAGATTGTTAACTAAGCAAAACATTCCAATAACATATTGCTCTAATGTGCAGTGCAATTATCTGATTTGCCAGCAGTGGACAGTGTTACACTAGTTATCTACAGATATATTGACTGGGAAATAACTTGTAACACAAACTGGTATATTTTCCTTCTACTACTTGCACTGCTGCAGGAAACTAGAATTATTTGTAACAGTTAAAAGTTGAGTTAACGTGTGATTGAGATATTTACCAACATCTGCATGGTAGAAGTTAAATTCTCCCTTTCTTTAAAAGAAGGAAGGGAGGAAGGGAGGAAGGGAGGAAGGGAGGAAGGGAGGAAGGGAGGAAGGAAGGGAGGAAGGGAGGAAGGGAGGGAGGGAGGGAGGGAGGGAGGGAGGGAGGAAGGAAGGAAGGAAGGAAGGAAGGAAGGAGGGAAGGAAGGAAGGAAGGAAGGAAGGAAGGAAGGAAGGAAGGAAGGAAGGAAGGAAGGAAGGAAGGAAGGAAGGAAGGAAGGAAGGAAGGAAGGAAGGAAGGAAGGAAGGAAGAAACAAGGAAGGAAGGAAGGAAGGAAAGAAGGAAATAAATAAATAAATAAATAAATAAATAAATAAATAAATAGATAAATAAATAAATGAAGAAGGGAGGAAGGAAAGAAGGAAGGAAAGAAAGAAAGAAAGAAAGAAGGAAAGAAAGAAAGAAGGAAAAAAGGAAAGAAGGAAAGAAGGAAAGAAGGAAAAAAGGAAAGAAGGAAAAAAGGAAAGAAGGAAAGAAGGAAAGAAGGAAGGAAAGAAAAGAAAGAAAGAAAGAAAGAAAGAAAGAAAGAAAGAAAGAAAGAAAGAAAGAAAGAAAGAAAGAAAGAAAGAAAGAAAGAAAGAAAGAAAGAAAGAAAGAAAGGAAGAAAGGAAGAAAGAAAGAAAGGAAGAAAGGAAGAAAGGAAGAAAGGAAGAAAGGAAGAAAGAAAGAAGGAAAGAAAGAAAGAAGGAAGGAAAGAAGGAAAGAAGGAAAGAAGGAAAGAAAGTTATTTTAAGGTAACTTAAAAAAATAAATACAGACTTATGTGTATTGGATTTTTCACCCCCGATTGTAATCCCTAGTTTAATTCCTAGAAAGTGTTCCAATATAAAAATTAAAATTCTCTCTTTCCACTTTTTAACAAATTCATGGTTATCACAGTGATTCTGTAAATCTTTCTAAACACCTTACTATTTTGCATTGCTTCTATAAATTTTTTATATAAAAAAATCTATAAAGTCAATAAGTTAAAAAAATGTAAACAGTATACTAACTTCCAAAGCTTGCAGAAGTTAAGCTGAAGCGTAGATATTGGTTAAGGAGAGAAAAGAGATAACTGAAACATCAAAGCATGGAGCGGAAGAATGATTAGCTATGAATCAGCTTGTTGAAAGAGACTTTCCATTCATCTTAGACAGAAGGAATATCCAAGCACTTGGGAAAATTAATTTAGATTTAATCACAGATAATAAAAATTATCTTCCTAGAGTTACAAGTTACAGCAATCACCTTTTAAACCCAATATTCAAGTGTCTTATTAAGCTCCCCATAAAATTCGTGCCAGTCTAACTCTATTATATAAGTGCACTTTTCACTTAAGGATACATGGTGTCTTAATAGCATGATGTTCATTATCTGGCTAACATAGCTGAAAATTTTCATACAAGGCCTAATAATCTGCAGACAGTATGTATACAGAGGGCACCCAGAAAGTCTACTAGAGCTACACTTTTTTTCATGTGAAAAGTTAGTCACAGATTCAACATTTTCTTTTTCTTACTTGTTACTTTTCAGCTTGATTGTGCATTGGTACAGTTTACCATGCAGTCTTGTCCATATACAAAGCTGGCAAAGTTGTACATGAAGCAAGGAAGTGGGCATGCATTTCTCAGTTGTAGGACAGTCTCAGATCAGCCTAAGACTATTTTGAAATCACCTCCCAGAAAGCTGCAAGGTTCAGAAGGGTTGGTGTGAGTTACACTGCTTCTAACTGGCAGTATTTCAATACTTGAAAAACCTTAGCATCCACCGAGTTGATGACTGATTCACAGCCTCTTACTAACAGGCTAGGAGTGAATGAGAAGCCATCAGTCCATGGATGAATAAAATCAAAACAGAATAATTGGATTAGACTGAGAGAACTGGCCTCAACTCTAACATACACTTAGCCTTCAGCACTGGTAGGCAGAACACAGCCCCTTCCCAAAGCTCACTTTTCTCAATGCATTTATCTTGAAACCACACTTGCTACTGATGATCTCAAGCCTCTTGGATTCGTTAGCAGAAGTCTCCAAGTGTATGTTACTTTTTTGCCTTTTTTGCTCAGATTAGGAAATGTAGCACTTTATTTGAAAAATGAATATATATATGTGTGTGTGTGTATGAAAATATATTTAAATTTCTCACCAAGTATCAAATATTTTTGATTTATTTCCAGCCTTAGCTTATGCACTATGGAAACTTGCTTTAGCTGCAGATGTAGGGAGGAAGATCTAAATTAGTACCAGGAAACAGCTTGAGTGTAAGCTCTCTTACATGCAATTCAAAGCTGTGCTCTGTAAATCATAAGCGAGTGGTTCTGGCTATGCTACATTGATAAGGAAGAACAGAACTCATTATAAATGGAACATACTAGCAGCCAAATTACTGTGAACCATAGCTCCTTGACTAATATTCTCTCTTCAAAGACAAAGCAATCATTTCTGGCCTTCGAGTCTCAACCATAAACAACCTACACATCATTTATTGTAAGAAAATATATTTATTTACCACTGTAGTTTTACACATCTGGAATAGGGTACTATACTTGACTGGAATTATAATTTATATAAATAAGTTCTTAATGATTTTGTTTAAAGTTGTATTATGCAAAATAATAGTGTTTTGATTATACTCTCATTTTTTAACCTGATTGCTAAATCCTTGGACACAGGCAGGTTAACTTCCATAGAAATCAATCCTTATTATTTTAAATCTCCTACTTAAACAAACAAACAAACAAAGCTAAAATAAACCCAAAAGAATGAAATCAATGTCTTCCAGTACATTGTGGAAATATGATCAATCCTGTATCTAATTTCCTTTGAAAAATGTCAGAAACTTGCAGACCTGCTTCTTCAGTATTTCAAGATTTGTACCTAAACCAATTTGCCTGCTGAACCCTCCTATAGGCTCAGGGGAATACAAAGAAAGAGCACAGTAATCTAAAATAATGATGGGGTTTGCTATCTATTTTATGTAAGGTTTTGCAGGAATGTATCAAAAAAGCTTACACGAGTTCTATTTATTGAAAAAAGGTTTCAGGTTTCTGGATAAAAAGTACAGAAAATACATTTACTGAACCCTGGTTTATGTTCACTGTGAAATAATTTAGGTTGAAAGGGACCTCTGGACATCCTCTTACAAAACATTTGTAAAGGAAAAATCTGTGCATGCAGACCTGTATCAGAACAACATACAGAAAATTCTAAATTTGATATTTCTGTATTCCAAAACTCTACTCTGCTTCTGCTTTATAAGAGGATTTTTTAAAAAAATTAAAAATGCATGGAAAAGAATTAAAAATACTTTGATAAGCTCTTAAGACACATTTTTTTTTTCTCTGAAATTATTTATGACCAGAAGGCAGCACATTTAACAATGAGCTGTTGATGATTTAAGCCTTGTTTGTTCCTTATATGATTCACGTGACTTATGATTTTCCACAGCACACACAGTATTTGAAAGCAACTTCCAGTAGACTATTAAAAACTTGTGTTCTGATATCCTGGATTTATGAAAGATAAGATTCAACCTTTCACTCTATAAGAAATTAATTTACAAGTGGTCTACATAGGTTTAAATACGACTATCAGCATTGTTTAGCAAAGCTTTCACAACTTAGCTCTCAAACTCAAAAAAAACCTATTATGGGACAAAGTTTTACTTAAAAAGAATTTCTTTAATAAGTGTTTTAAAAAGTTGTATATTTATTCATATAATGCATAGGAGCATATAATTTTCCAACAGAAATATAAGAGCATACTCTTGAAGCTTGTCATGAGCAGATGTAAGGGGAAAAGATAGCTACAAGATGGAATGACATAAGATTAAACCTATTTTTTAAAATTCTCAGAATTTTTTTTTACTGCAAGGGCAAAGGAATTGCAAGTACAGTATATGCATATTAAAATAGAATAAACAAACACGAAACAAACTGAACAATAATGGGGATATTCTTCAAATTAACTAGGGACCAATTTAATAATTCAAACAAATCTAGTCAAAACAGGAGATTTGCTTTCTTCATTCCAAATATTCACAAAACAAAACAAACAAAAAAAAACCCTCTTCTGCTGACTGAAAATAAACTTTTTATTTTTTCCAACATAAATGGCAGCAGGTGTGGAAAAAGCAGGTGTGGAAAAGTATGCTAGCAAAATCATAATGATCTATTTTCTAAGGCTATTACACCGTCACCAATTAGCAGATTTGATCTTACTGTAATGGAAATCTCAATCATAATAAAATTAGAGTTAGCAGAAATCCTTGAATGATCTCAATCACAACTTTAAAAATAAAAAAGAAGAAATTATATCATTTCTAATAAAAGACATGGGTACTGCTCCAGGAAAAGCCTTGCTTTGTGCCTCTTTGATCTGCTTTGAACAAAAGCTAGGACTGAGATATTAGTGGGCTTGATGGGAAAATCCTTTCATGGCAATATAAGGTTATCAGTAATTACTACAGAATTTGAATTAACAGGGGCCTTCACAGTGATATTGCACACCCTATATATTGGGGCATTTGGCCAACATAGATTCTGAGTAAGTTCCTGTACACAAGACATTACTTTTCTTCTGCTATTTCTAAAGATAATCACAGGATTTACGTTCCCCTCTAATGTTCATAAACAGACTAGAGTGTTTAAGCTCTTACAGGAGTTTAAACCAATACAAAATATTCAGATAAGCTTTTGAAAAAGGAAATTTAAAAAGGTATTTTAAAAGTATTTAAAAAGTTATTAACTGTCAGTACTTCGTAAATCTTGTTTGAATTGAGCATTCCAAGTTCAGCTGAAATACCCCAAATTTTCTTTTTCTTTTTTTCTTTTTTTTTTTTTTTTGTGCTTATAATGCTCATACTTATTAAAAATCTTTAGACCATTTAAATTTATTCACAAAAGCCAACATGGGTTCTGTTTAAAAGATTATGTAAGGCAGCTTTAGTATGTAGGCATTGAAACATAACTTATGAAGCTTTCACATAGTTGTATCTGCAGAAATGTTAGTAATTTTGCATTACAGCTGTGATTATTTTCCTGGTTATTCAGTGATGCCTAAACATATCTGAAGATTTCCACTCTTTTCACTGCACTCAGATGAATATTCTAATATACCACGTAACCAAGTCTGCTGGGGTCCCATTGTGGCTCATCTTTGAAATGAAAAAAAATTAGGAGCTTTGTTATCTAGCTAATAGTAAATAGTAGCAGTGTTCATATAAATTCTATTTATGTTTAAAGTTGGCTCACTCTTCTACTACTTCTTTGCAGATATGTGGCAAAAGACTTTGTTAACAGAGGTGGTTTTTTTGGGTAGTAGCTGTGGAAGGGCATTAGATGAAAGTATGAAGCTCTTTGCTGTAAACCACTCCCAAGCTGCAAAACATTTTCTGAGAAGGAAGACAAACATCCAACTCTTTCGAAATAGTTTGATGTAAAAGAATATTTCATTTTAGAATGTATATCTAGGCTGAGGTGAATATTTTTTTTTAAATACTATGTAATTCACTGGCCTTTTATATGTGTTTATATATGCTAATTATGTTCACTGAGGTAAGTGAATTATTAATTAAAAAAACTATTTGATGTAGTTTGGTTGTAAATCAAAACATATTTTCTTGAAAAATAAGACAACTTGATTCCTTCATTCCAGCAGTACGGTTCCTTTTGGTACATAGGAAAATGAATTTTAATATCGTTTGAATTAAAAGGCAATCTAAAGTGCTGCTTCAGGTTGCTCTGCTCCAAATGAACACAAGAGCAATCTAAATATTCTCTCCAATTTTCCAAGACCATCAATGATCCCCACACTTTCACTGTTTCTGGTTTCATGACCTATCCATACTAGCAATGGCTTCCTCACTTAATATGTAACAGTGGAAGGAAATTAAGCCTTGCTGTTGTCAGCAAGAGTGCATATAAATAGTTCTGATGCATTGTAAAATTTCATGCTCTTTTGTATAATAAGGGGTATAATCTCACTGGTGTCTATATGCTCTTTTCATATAGTAGTAATTGATAATCTTAGCATTGGAAAAGAACAGAAATCTGAAGAAACAAGATACAGTTTATTCCTGTTGTGCTCGTTATTATTCTTATCAATTATAGGTAATTTCCTTGCTTACATCTCTTGCTTACCCTGACTGCATGTCAAATAAAAGATAAAAAACAATAAAGAACAGATTTTAAAAAATATTAAAATTGTATGAGTGTAAAAAGGAAATCAGGACATATTCTTTCCAAGCCTAGAGCATAAGTAGTCAGAACAACCCATCTCATTTGTAATGTTGCCACTGTTGAAAGTAGTAGCCAGTTTATGACAAACAAATCAGAAAACAAACAAAACAAACAAACAAACAAACAAACAAAACACAAGGTAATTTCACTGGGAAGTTGACCATTAGGACAAGTGGCGTGTTTTCCTCTCCTTGCTCTATACACTGTAACCAACCAGTGGCACAAAGAACAGTAATGCTTAAACTCACCCAAAACATGTAATTACATGCTACACACAACAAGATCAAAGATAATTCCTTTGTTCTATTTATATATACATATACATAATATATATATAAAATATATATATTTATTGCTGCCCTGAGCAGTAAGAATGATGTACAAACTTTTGAGGATTATGTTGCACTTGTTTGATTATATAATACTTTATTAATCTCCTGAGCCATTAAACTTTGTGAATCACATACAATCAGACATGCTTCTTGTACTGAAAAGTAACAGAAATTATATCACAGAATCACAGAATTGCCAGGGTTGGAAGGGACCTCAAGGATCATGAATCTCCAACCCCCCTGCCACATGCAGGGCCACCAACCATCCCACCTAATGCTAGACCAGACTGCCCAGGGCCCCATCCAATCTGGCCTTGAACACCTCCAGGGATGGGGCATCCACAACTTCTCTGGGCAGCCTGTTCCAGTACCTCACCACTCTCTCTGTAAAGAATTTCCCCCTGACGTTCAACCTAAATCTCCCTTCCCTCAACTTAAAACCATTTCCCCTTGTCCTGCAGTTATCAACCCTTTCAAAGAGTTGATTCCCCTCCTGTTTGTAGGCTCCCTTTAGGTACTGAAATGCTGGAATGAGGTCACACCGCAGCCTTCTTATCTCCAGGCTGAACAAGCCCAGCTCCCTCAGCCTGTCCTCACAGGGGAGGTGCTCCAGTCCCCTGATCATCTTTGTGGCCCTCCTCTGGACCCTCTCCAACAATTCCCTGTCTTTGTTGTACTGGGGGCTCCAGACTTGGATGCAGTACTCCAGATGGGGCCTCACAAGAGCAGAGTAGAAGGGAACAATCACCTCCCTGTCCCTGCTGGCCACCCCTCTTTTGATGGAGCCCAGGATATCATATATATATAATATATATGGTATATAATATATATATATTGTGTTTTATATATATATATATATATATAATGTGTTTTTTCTACCATTGGTCTCCAACTTTTCTCTCTCTCTTGCTTCCCTCTGTCCACAGCTCTTACCTTTCCTTCAACATTCTAAATTCTGCATTTGTTCAACTATCCTGTAACTGATTTTACACTAAACAGTCACTGAGCAGGGTGAAGAATGCTTCAATAACAAGAATTCAGTCACAAAACCCTTTTTTTCATTTAGAATTTTTTGTTACAAGGCTACCACAACACCCACTGCTTCCCTCTCTCATTGTAGCACAAGGATACAGCTTGAACAGAAGGAAATGAGTGTCTTATGTCATTGCCTGCTTTGTAAACTATAAGTCTCACAGTGTCTGAAAAGGACATACAGTAAAATTGTCCCATGATTTCTACAGCTGCAAGCAAGCAAGTGTATATCTACAGAGACTATATCAAAGAATGAGCATAATTTTCTGCTGCACCAGCTGTGCATGAATGCAGTAGAAATTAACTAAGATCTAATATTTAAAGTAACAGAGAGGATTCAGGTCCTAACCTCTGGAGAGACTTTTTGGCTGTAAATACCAGAGTGAAAAATACATATAATTCCAGAGTATTTTATAGAGCAATTGAAGAATAAAATAAATAAATTCACTTTTGTTAGTAAGGACAAAGAACTAGAGATGAAACATTTTATTCACAAAGCACATGATTTTTCTTGACCAGGAAAATCCCTTAGTAGTCTAATGAGAGAAATTTTTCACATTTTAAAGTCATAAGCAAAAAATACGGGTCCTTTCATTTTAGTGAAGAAATAAGCAAATCTTTAGATGCACAGAAATGCAATTTGCTGGTTGCCGAAGACACTAATACACTTTTCTGTAGAGATAAAAGCACTTTCATTTTTTAATTTGCTCTTTTGCTGTTTAGACAAATTCTGATGAACTGCAGTTTCATTTTATGTTGATCTAAACCCTAGTGTCCAGTTTACTCCATTGATTGCTACTTCTCTCTACCACTGACAAGCAGCATCAGGGGGAGTCTGAGCAGCTGATCTGATGGTAAAAAACAAATTAGTTTCAGCAGCTTATATCTGCCAGTTCACTATGCTAATCCTACTTGGCATCTCATGTTGCAAGGGAGAGGAGTATGAGGCTGCAAAGAACACAAGTCTCCTCTTATTTCTTTGCTTGCTAAGAGATGGATGCCTTGCATATTTTAATATCTTGGAGTTTACATATAAATTTGAGATCTGTTAGCACAGAGGGTGTTTTTGCTACTAGAAGTCTATTATAGTAATATTCCTCCACAAAGGCTCCATACATATTTTAAAGAATTAATTTACACAAGTTTAAAAAAAAAAAAAAATGCAATGGAAACCTACTTTAATCAATGTTACAGAGACTCTTTGCAAAAGAGATATCACATACAAATAGCCAGACTATTTAAAAAATAAAAAATAAAATACCATGGACATAGGATAATTCCATGACTTTATTAATGAGAGGATTCTAGGTTTAGAGACTATTCCAACAAGTTCACAAATGTTCTATCATTGTTCAACACTGTGTACATTTCTGGATAAGTTAATACGGTCCTTCTAGAGAGCAAAGTCAAAAAACACGTTAAAGTAAAAACTATTGATTCATCCAGTTCTCCTTCCGGAGAAGACACAGAGTAGTCTGATTCAAGTTTTCAGCTTCTGATGTAAAAGGCTTATGAACTCCTCACCAGATTTAACTGACATTTCACACAAGAACTATCACCATGAGACAAGCCCGATGATAATCTGCTGCACTGTGTTCTTGCATTCTGTGTAGTAATTCGGTGACATTAGAAAGCTAGTAATGCATCAGACAGATTCCTCTATAAAATTCTTTTCAGATTATGTCATGGCTGTTAGCAGTAGGTATCTGTGAAGATCTATCTCAGTCCCTGAAAGAGGAGAAGACTACAAGCAGAGAATTAAAATGAAGAATAGGCTGGTGACCTCTAGATCAAATTAAAATTAAATTCTCTTCTCACTCTCAGTCAAAAGTATTATCTAGAAGAAAACCACAATGCGCTGGAGAATTAATTTGTCTTGGAAATAGAAGCAATAATCAGATCAAATCAACTTTCCACTGTTTTTTTTCAAAGATGTTACAGGACAAGTAAGTGTGAATTATTTACTGAGGTGACTTATTGAAATGTCCAACCTTGAGAGAAGGTAAACCTCCAGGGAGGAATCCATTGAAGAATTTGTTCCATTATTGTTCCCTCAGCAACATAACCTATGACCTTACTATTAGCAAACACCAGGAGAGGCTGGTAAGCTGACTCTAAGAAACAAACAATGTGGAGCATGGAGGTGGGTTGAGGCCCTGTATCCAAAACTCATTATCATCCTGCAAACTAACTTTTCTGAGCCGTTTTCTATGTTCCTGTCAGAAACACATTTTCAAGATAACCGTGAAAAAAGGTAAGTTTGACCAGAGTCACTCCAGCTCAACCTGAAAGTAAGAGAACAGTATAAATAATGGCTTGAGAGAAGAAATCTGGGGGAGAAGGATACCGTAACAGACAAGTGGGAAGATACCATCCCAGACAAGTTGGGAAGAAGCTGCTGATTTTCAGAACCAAAGGGCTTAACATTTTTCCCCACCACAGGAATTATCTATTGGGTAAGGTTTGAACCTCATCTACACCAAGTGGTTTCACAGAGGAACTTAAAAATCTCTATACCATTATTCCACGTTTTAACATAATTGTAGTCAGCCATATTATTCATGTTCTTGGTTAACTTCACAGGTTTTGCATACAGTAATTTATCATCAGCAGTTCAGAAGAATCTGTAGATTTAATAAACCACACTATTCCCTAATCTAGCCATGAGAGTTCTCATTGGGCACAGCCGGATTCCTTGAGGGAATTTGAAAAAGAACCACTTGGAATGTGATTGGATTAATTGGTCCATGTGCTATTTATAAATCCATAATTGTGAAAATTCATATACTGAACATGATGGGACTTATAGTGCTGACTGAGCATCATCACTCAAAATCTAAGCTCACCCATCCCCAGGCACTCTGATATGTGAGGACAAGCTAAAACACAAAGAGGGTTTGTATTCTGCCAAAATTCTCTGCCCTTTTCATGCAACAGTAAATAAGAATGATTGGTTCAGTTAGCCCATCTAAGCAACCTTAGATAAAAATATCATTAATCAACTAGAAAGAATATTTGCATATTAATTCTGTTTTGAGCTATTCACTGACCTGTTTTCCCAATTATTTCAGACACAAAAATTCAACTGATTACGTTGTTTGAGAGAACATAGAAATTGAAATTTGTATTCAATATGACTTTGAAACCTCTTTTATGCCAGCCTACTCCATAGCAAGCACTTATTTTTATTATAGTGATAACACTAATTAAGTGAAAGGCAAAATTTCAGTGATTTTGATAGATAGGACCCAAAACAGTTGCCAAGTACAGTACTCCAAATTGATTTTGGATGCATTTTAAAATGTTCATCTCTGTTGGGGTAGTGTAGAGAGAGTTGTTGCTTGTTATTTCTGCTCACATTTATTTATGCATCAAGAAATATGAAAAAGCATGATGAAACACTTCAGTATACATGGTCTGTAGGTTTTCTTTTGTGGTCTTTTCTGATGGTCAGAGAATATTGCGTAATAAGTTTAATGAAACCCATTCGAAATTTACAGCCAAAAGCCTAAATTGAAACAAATGCCCTGTATAATAAATGTAGGACACTCTTGTCCTGATCAGTGAGAAGATCTGTGCCACCTTCCTCCAGAAGAAGGTGGCACAGATTTAAACTCCCAAGCACTGAACCCCAGCTGTTTATAAGTAAAAAGCAGGATTTGTTTTAAGAGCTAAGGATAAAAATAGGAGGAAAAAGCCTGAAATACCTGAAAAAGGAAGCAGAGAGAAATTTCTACAGAAAAAATATGAAATATGAAGAAAATGTTTTCCCACTAATGGAGAAGAATTAGACAGAATAATTAAGAAAGGAGGCTGTAATTGTTTTAAAAGTGTCAGACTTAAGAAGTTTGTTTATTGTTTTATTTATTATAAAAACAGTAAAGCTTCCTTTACAATTGTTTACGAGGGCGGATAGTAATAGGTCAAGGGGGAATGGTTATGAACTAAGGCAGGGGAGGTTTAGGTTAGATATTAGGAGGAATTTTTTCACACAAAGGGTGGTGAAGCTCTGGAACAGGTTGCCTAAGGAGGTTGTGGATGCCCCATCCTGGAGGCATTCAAGGCCAGGCTGGGTGTGGCTCTGGACAGCCTGGTCTAGTGGTTGGAAACCCTGCACATAGAAGGGGGTTGAAACTAGATGGTCATTGTGGTCCTTTACAACCCAGACCATCTTATGATTCTATGATTCCTTATTTGTTATGGCGTTCACATATCTATTTCTATTAGTAAAATATTTGATAAAGATTTTTAATATAGTTTGAGTCAGTTAATGGTTACCGAAATAGCCAGTTATGCTGAAGCATAAATTAAAGTGAACTTTCTAAATTCACTGATGTCTGATTTACATGTGAGTGAGCAAAGGCAGGACATGGAAATTAAAACAAATGTTAAAAAGAGTTCTTGGATCTGCAGTGATATTAGAACAAAATGCAGTTTCCATTTAAGAGATATTTCCTCTAAAGAATTAAAAGTAAACAATAAATAGCTCCTAGAAAAGGACTCCATTCTTACACTAGAGATTCAGAAAAAAAAAACGTTTATCTACGCATTCTGCTGAATTAAGATCATTTGCACTTCATTGATGGCTTTGTACACAAGAGTGACTGTGTGAGAAACTTATCTTTGAATTCATTCTCTATTTTCTATACTATTAAATGAAATAAATGTTGCAGAATTTCATTAAGCAATTACATCAAGATTTTATATGATACCAGGCATAAGTACATGCACGTAAGAAGAGCATGGTTTATTTCTTGCTGTGAATAACATGAAATAAAGCACACTAGAGGGGTTCTCTTTAAAACTGTATACGAGTTTAACTATATGTACCTAAATACTCAGATAACAGAAAAATTAAACATGAGATGGGCATTGGGGATTTTTTATTTCCTAGAGAATAATGCTATTTCCTAGAGAAAAATACAGTCACAGTTTTATATGTACAAATTTAGATGTCTGGAAACAAAAACTGGTCTTTGAATATCTGCCTTAGTAATTTGGAATTAGTGAATACACAATTGCAAATACTCTGGTTTGTTTTATTTATTTATTTTTTTTTTTAAATCACAAATTTAATGGACAGGTTTAAAATTTGCCAATACGTCTTTCCAGAATGTTCACAAATATCTGCTGGTTTTGCATATTATTAATTAATTTCTCCTATAGCAAGGAATTTAGGAACACAGGAAGAAACTTGGAACCACACAGCAAAGTACTGCTTAGGAAGTAATGGCTTTAATGTAAGTCAGACTTAATAATGAGCATTATTGCCTAAAGCACATAGCACTGAAATAGATTTCAGACACTATATAAAGGAAATAAATTATTTTCTTCTGTAAGAAACAAGAGTTGAAAATGATTACGTGGTATAATAAGTTAAACATTAAGACATACATATCAAAAACATAATATCTTGTATTGAGGAAAAAGTTGTTGTTTGAACATTTTAGGTGAGAGGAAAGAATATGTTGCCACTTACAGAAAATATTCTTCACTTAGAACACCAGAAATATGCTGGAAAATAAAATCTTCATGAACGTGAAAGCATAAATTTTTCAGGTCCTAGAAATAATAGAAAAAAAGTCTGCACAACCTTGGCGAAAGTTAGTCTGCCACTGAACTCAGTCACCATATTTCACTATTATTATGGAGCTTTACAGTAGATACGACACACAAAACAATTATGACAATCCAAACTGCTGGAAAGTCAGAAGAATTAACAAACAGAAAATCAATACAAGAATATATAATTTCCAAAAGAATTTTAACTAACCAAGTATTTTGCTGAAATGTGTTATTTTCCTCCATCAAGAGAACCATGAAAACAATTACTGTCTGATGTGTGATTCATGCCAGAAGCCTCTGCTCGATCTTTGTTAAACATGTTAACTAATTTGTTTCACTCACATTTTAGTTACGGATTGAGTGCATGGCAAGTTTGAAAATCAAAACTAAATTCATTTTGAGTCATCAACGTGAAAAAATATGCTTTTAAAATAAAAAATAAATAAAATGTGAAGATACTATTTTTTTCCCAGGCTCAGATTTTTACAAATCTTTTTATTGTTTCTAAAATTAAATCAATTTTTGTATGAGGCTGCATGGGAGGAGTCCCATCCTTAAAGTAGATTTAAAAGGAAGTAATTATTTTGTTAATTGTAAGAACTCATATTAGCAGTAAATAAAATGAAATGTTAAACACCATCCAAACCAGCAACTCGAGTTAATCATGTATCATTAGAACTGTAGTTACAATGGCAGATTTGCACATCCCTATTTAAAGCCAGAGGAATAGGATATTTTTTCCTTGTTCAGCTTTAAGAACGCCTTGTTCTTAGGCTAAAGGTTTGCAGTTGAATTTCCTTTTAAAAATAATCTGTTGGACAAAAATCATGCAACAGCTTGCTCTGGTCCACAGATCTAAAGGAAATTTCAAAAGAAATCTTTCTGCTCTTCAGCCATGTAAACAAGAAGCTTGCTTCACTACCAGATGCTCCTATATTTGTCATCCTAACATTCAACCTAGGCCAAAGCTTTCACAAGCAGGCTTTTAAATATGAAAGTTGTGCTTTCTGGATTTCAACTTATCTACCTCTAACATTTACAAAGTCTGCTAACTTTCTTTTTTGGGAGGCCAAACCAAACCTTTTGTGCAAGGTTATTATGTCAAGCATGTTACAAGGCAGCAAAAATTCCTGCACTGTTTTCCATCTATTATATCCGCACAAATTCCCAAAGCTTATTATGACTTTATATATATATATATAGATAGTCAGCTTAGATACAATTTCTAAAATAACCTTATGTTTTGAAAAGAGAAAAAAAGATAAGATAGAGCTGTATATTTGAGCAAATTTTGAGGATGAACGCTGTAATAAATGTTATTGAAAGAAACCGTTGCTTATGTAAACTAAAAGGAAGGCTAAAAAGCAAGATGAAAAGATATTCTTTGAAAACCTAATTTCAGTAAAAATATGCCACGTGGTAAGTATTTATTCTAAGCAAACTTCTTTCTAGAACTTTCTTCTTGCTTTTCATTGTCCATCTACTGCACCATAATGAAAACAGGGAAGTGAACAAAAAAGAAGAAAAAAAGAAGAAGCAAAAATAAAATAAAAAAAAAATTGAAAAAATTATTTCTGTAATGGTGGAATACATATGATGAAAACTAAATTTAGATTGGCTGTGGTCCCATACATTCCATTAACTTTAGCTTTCAAACCCAGAAAAGTTGTTTGAAGCAGCGTCAGCACAATAGGGTCCTGGCTTAAGAGGCCAAGGCACTTGAGGAGAAAAGTAACCACGTGTAAATGAACACAGACATATATAAGCAGGTAGGAATGTAGTAATTCATACAAAATCCACCTAAATATGTTTTTCTCTCACCTACCTTTCTGAAATGTATCTGTATGAAGACCAGCTACTTGTCCTTAAATACAGTCTACTGGAATCTAGTCAGGCACAAAGTTTAAACTGCACACTGTTAACAGTGCAAAGATTTGTGAGAGAAACACTAAGGCTAGTATGAATGAAATGAACAGACGTGTGTTTGCAGGGAAGTAGGAGAGGGAAAGAGAGTGCATTACCATGCAAGTGCACAAGTTTTGACTGACAGAATACAGCCTTGTAAAAGGAAATTGTCAAGAGTATCCCTAAACTCCAAGCAGCTTCTGCCAGGAAAACATACCTAAACAAAGCTGCCTGTGCCCTGAAAATAGCACATAGGATCCTAAACTTTTAGAGTTTGCAGAGATCGATCTGCAGGCTTTTTCCCCAGCCCACCGCTTCCCAGTCCGCACCATTTCTTTCTGGACCAAAAGCTTACATTTTATGTGACAATAATTCCATTTTAAAAGAAGAAAGCTTTTTCTCTTTTCATTTGATATTCCACAATTATATATCCAATAGCTTCTGTTGCCTGATTGGCAACACAGGAACTTTAACAATCAGAAAAACTGTAGGAGAAAGGTCTTCAACAAAATCTCAATGACCAATACAGCAAGTGTTCAGATCCTGCTAGATTCAAATTCCCTGTCAAGAAGATACTGCACCTAATTCATTTGCTCTGGCATTACAAAAAACACCTATGTTACTTATGCTTTGGAACTGTGTACTAAAATGTGAGTCTCAGAGTAAATTCAAGCGGCCTACATTGTATTGGTAACATATGCCTGATCAAGATGATCATAGAATGAGAAAACTGTATAAACTGTAAATGCTTTTCACTCTATGCATTATTCATTTTGTGTTCAGATTTAAAATCATGAATATTTGGGATAGGCTTAAGTAGTTTTTAAAAAACAAAGAATAAAAATAAAATACATCCAGAGTAAGTTGATAATCCTTTTTAGTTTTCTTTGTGTTTCTGAAAAGTTTCCTATATAAAGTCCGTTACTGAAAGATGTGCTTAGAATTCTTGTGAATGTCTCAGGGGTTTCATCTGCAGAAATCTCAGAAACTGAGGAAAGGAGAAATAAAGAAGTGCAGAGCCAACCAAAAAAAGCAGCTAAACTAATTTTATCTCTGTTATCCCAATTACTTTCTGTTTTGATATGTTCTGTTTGACAGCTCGATAAATGGTAAAATCAAGGGTCATACCTACAACAAAATGCCAGTAAATTGCTTCGTTAGTAGTTTGCAGGCTCCATTATAGAGGCAAAGCACACAACTGAGGTTTGGTATAAAAGTAAACTGTGTTTAGGGTACACTAAAAGCCTCAGTAATGTGTCAAGTATAATTTTTCAAACTAATACAAGTCAGCTGGAACATATTGGCTGTTTCCAGATGTCAAAATAACATATTTAAGGAGGTATTTCTCAGGCTAAGTTTCAGGCAAAATTGCCACTTTTACTACTAAACTTGTGCAGTTGGCTCCCAGTTACAGATGAGGGCACTATAAGCAAAACCAAAGCCTTAGAGCAAGCTAAATGCAGATACATTAAAAACATTTTAAAAACACTTTTAAAAGGTACAATAAATGTGTGCTCGCTAAAATTTCAAATCGCAGTTCAGTTATTCCCAAGATAGAAAGTATTTTGTACCTGGTATATAAGCACTGTGACTTGAAAGAATATTTGAAGCTTTTCCCTAGAAATTTTCCATTATCTATACATGGAAGAAAATTGCCTGAAAATAAAATTCATATAATCAAACAAGATTACATGTGGAAAGTTTTATAGGCTGCCCAGTACTGTAGAATCAGGCTACGACTTCAGATATGATAAGAGGAAAGAAAATACTAGCTCAGACTTTTCCCCTATGATTATCAAACTTCAGTTGATAATCTTGCAAGAGACCTTATATTCTGAAAGACCTGTTTTTACAAAGTAGATGCATCTGTAGAGGATTTTGGTGCTTGATATCAGACAGGCATCTGAAGTAGTAATGTATACATTACACATTCAGAATTATTTGAAGTTTAAATACTGTTTTTTGGGTGCTGGATATACGTATATATGTATTTGACTGTTATCTATTGCTTTAAAAATTTTCTGTTTTTTGTCTTAATTTAATTTCAGTACTTTGAAAGATGTTTCCAAAGATAATCATATTGATATACTGCATAATTTCAGCTCAAAACATTGAATAAAGAAGAAAAAATGCCACACTTAGTCACTGAAGTAAATGAAATTATTTTAAACAAACACTCAGCACCAAATTGTTCTGATAGTGAAGTAGTTTTTCCTATTTAGTTACCTCAGTACATAATCCAACAAATTGCAACAATTTAAAAAAAAAAAAAACAAAAAAAGACAAAAAAACACAAGCTTTTTGTTTAAAAGTTTTGAATAAAGTTCATGATTTCATGATAATTTTATAAGGTCTAAGATATACAATAGCTGAAATCATGGAACTATAGAATTGTTCAGGTTGGAAAAGACCTTCAAGATCATCAAGTCCAATCACAACCTAACCATACTACCCTAACTCTAACAATCCTCCACTAAATCATGTCTCTGAGCACCACATCCAAATGGATTTTAAACACATTCAGGGATGGTGACTCAACCATCCAATTGAGCACTATTCCAGTGCTTAACAACCCTTTCTGTAAAGAAATGTTTCCTGATATTCAGCCTAAACTTACCCTGGTGCAACTTGAGGCCATTTCCCCTCATCCTGTCAGCAGTGAGAAGAGACCAACCCCGCTCTCACTGTAAGCACCTTTCAGGTACTTGAAGAGAGCAATAAGGTCTCCCCTCAGCCTCCTTTTCCCCAGACTGAACATCCCCAGTTCCTTCAGTCTCTCCTCACAGGGAATATTATCCAAGCCCTTCACAAACCTTGCTGCCCTTCTTTGGACCTGCTCCAGCACCTCAATGTCCTTTCTGTACTGAGGTACTCAAAACTGAACACAGTACTCGAGGTGAGGCCTCACCAGTGCCAAGTAGAGGGGCAGGATGACTTCCCTAGTCCTGCTCACCACACCATTCCTGATACAAGCCAGGATACCATTGGCCTTCTTGGCCACCTGGGCACACTGCTGGCTCATGTTCAGCCGACTGTCCAATCTAATGCAATTTTCTAGAATAACTGGTGGAAAAAAGAGATTGTATTTTCTCAATGCTATGAAACTACTGAAGACTATATGGCATAGTGCATGCACAATAGAAACACCTTCACTCTTTCAGATTTTTCCTCTGATTAAAATTCTTAAAAAAAAAAAAAGTCCTTCTCAGACAATGAAGGAAGAAATAAATACCTACAAAAACAAAACAAAAAACATTCTTATTTTGATATGGAAATTCCTCAGTATGAATATAGACTGAACAAAAGAGTACTAAAGAACTCCTCCTAAATAAATACACAAACTAGAAGTCTCAGATATTTGATGTCAAGCTGTGTGACAAGTTATTAATTTCACAGAGGATACAAAAACACATGCCATGGGAAACTGATATGAACAGTTGAACCTTGCCAGTAGTGGTCTGCCAACAGCAAATGCAACAGGAGTAGAACCTCAAAGCGGAAGGATGACTCAGTTTCAGACAAGAAACAGTAAGTGTATGAGCACACAGAAGGAAATAATTGCCATGAGAGATGGCATTGCTTATGACATGGGTACCTATATACTCCAGAGGAGATATCATTACTTTAAGGCTTCATGCAGGTTTGAGTTAGCAGCAATATTTAGTCCTGGCTTAGGTTCAGTATTATTGGCCAAAACCAAGAATAGCACTGTCGTGTTCTAAAACCCATTCCCAAATCCTTCCTGGTATTTTGTTTGATTCAGCCAGATTTACTTTATTTGTTTGGGTTTGCAAGCCTGTATGACAAACAAAGGCAAATTGAATTGTTGTCCCTTGCAGTGAAGTAAATTATACACGTGTAAGAAAATAACACCTTTTATAATAAATCAAAGCATTATCTTAACAAGACTAAGTATACATATCATAATAAACGAAGTATTCATGCAAATTAATGCCTAGAAAAGATGAGCTAGTCCAAGATAAATAGATCTATGCTCACACATTTCTACATCACATAAATATGTGTAGATAAAGGCTAATGTAACAATGGACCTAATTTATAATTCTTGTACATTTGAAATAGTTTCTCTTTTTCTTGGTTCCTCTGGATTTTGCTTTTGGCCTGGCTGGAAACATATTTGTAATCTTCATCTACTTATGAAACAACCAAAAATGAAGTACTTATTACTACAGAGAAGACAAATAAAAGGGTTAAAAACAAAATAATTAAAAGTCTTTTTTTTTTCTTTTTTTTTTTTTTTTTAAAGTTGCATCCCAGGAAGTGAGAAAAGTATAACAAAGCTATTCTAGATTTTTTGACATCAGTATATTGGATTACACATTTTAGATACAAAATGATTTTTTAACTCTTCTGACTCTTGAAAGTTGGCTGGAGATAGCTTCTAAGACTGCCTAATATAACAAACTAAATTTCAGCAGTCACTTAATGGGTGAAATGCATTACACTGAAAGAAGTACAAAAAGACTTCTGAGAAGACATGAAACTTCTTTGGATGGATTGAGTGAGAAAGTTCCACTGGAATGTTCTTCAGTGCTTTTATGCTGCAATTTGTTTTTTCCTTTTTAATATGATGCTGGACTTAGCCAGTGGTGTCAGCTTTAAAATATGCCTGAAGAACAAAACTAAGCATGATGGTAGAACAATGTATGAAATGATGCATAAATAGCCCATGCAGTTTCCCTGTGAGACTTGACAAAACATACTGGCTTCGATCCAGACATCAAAATGTAATTAAGTATGATTTGTTATGTATATTCATGGATTATTCACAGCTGAATATTTTGCTTGCTTGAAGTACATTAGTGCACTTGGCCCAGATCTACAAAATATTTTAAGTGAAAAACTATATTAGAATAACTTTTCCTGTAGGAAATCAGTTTTTCTTTTTCTACTCTTCCACAGATCTAGAGCAATTAATAATTTGAGACATTGGATTAGTGTTAGACCATTAATCTAAATATTTAAAATAGTGACAGATGGTGCCAATGCAGCACACAGTGTGATCCTGCAAAATGGAAAGCCCAGCTACGGGAGCAATACCAATCTTCCATATGTTGAGGTTGGTGGTGAACACTTTAAAAAGAAAATGATTTGCTCCCAACAAAAACATAACTGCCACAGTTCCATATAAACTTACAAGTTGTCAAATTAGCTCAAGAACCATAATGTGTCACATCTCAACCTTTTCAGGCTTTTGTCAAGTAAAGAAAAAAGTAACTCCACAAGAGAACATCTGAGACCTCATCACCGCTCCCTGTAAAGACGGGAGTTTTCTCACTTCTATGCATCTTCTGGACTGGTTTTAATCTTACCTTTATTGGCTTAAGGGATCAGAATTTTTATTTAAATACATATTATCTGATCATTACCTGTAGCAAAAGAGGAAGAGGAACATACCCAGTATAATTTTCCCCTTGATAGAGGGTCCATGTATATCTTTTGATTTATAAGAGTTCTGCAAATAAAAGTTTGGCTCAAATAACATTTATAAGACATATAAAAATCCCACAACCTTTGCGGCACACAGCTGCAACAGTAAAGATGTTATCCATGACCAAGTGGTAACAAATATTTCACCACTGCTTTCTATACCAAAGCGCTCCTCACTTAACATTCTTTCTAACACAAACTCTTCCCTCATCTAAAGCTTTATTTAGCCCACTTTATGAGAACTTACCACAAATTCTAAGTTCTTCAGTGTATATACAGTTCTATAAAACTGCTTTTTAGTTTGACAAGTACCACAGTGGGCTGCCAGTCACTAAGTGAAGACACTCTGGAGCTTTTATAACACCAACTTTAATGTTACCATTTGTTGTATTATGCTATAAAATTTTAAAGGATGCTCTCAAAACATACAGTTATGCTATGTTCAGTTGTAGAGATGTGCTGGAAGAATGTTGAAAGGACAAAGACTAAGTAAGTAAGTAGTGTTTTGTTTTGTTTTGTTTTGTTTTGTTTTGTTTTTTGAATAAAAAGTAAATACAGGTGATAAACATACTTATCTAGAAAGAAATGCACTTGGTCAGCAAGAGCATTGTAACAAAGTTTTAAGTTGACTATGGATAAAATACAATCATTTCAGAAAGGAAAAAAATCATCTAAAATTAGTTTTTCCTACTGACATATCTAAATAATACAGGTTAATTTTATTTACTTATTGGAAAATACTTAGCATCCTTTAAATATAGTAACAATTTGCTTTGCTGAGTATATCTTTGTTACCATCCCTTTGCTGTAGTATTGTTTCCATCACCATCTGGCAGTGACAATTTTCTTGCTTTAGTGAAAATTCCTCAAAATTCTAAAAATGATGGCATTTATTTTTAGAGGGCAGACTGTCCTAGCTTCTATTGACTTGCAGAGTGCCAGTCAGAAGCACTGTAAATTCAGTCATGTTACTTTGAGGTTTAAGGTGGGTCACTCTGGAAGTAATGCCTCATATTTCCATGAAAACTACAGTAGATACAAAGAGCACAATAACACTATTATAGAGCCAATTCTCAGCTACACAACACTACTTTTCAGCATAGTCACCACCATTAGCTATGCATTTTCAACACAGATGAAAAAAGTCTGCATGCCTCACTCCTGAAAATATGCACTGGTGGAGTTGACCCGCTGTTGCTGTCGCCTCTGCTGAAACGCACCACCTACTGCCTCACTGTGCTCACAGCTACTGCTTTGGTCTCCATAAACATCCAGAAAGCATCAATGAATGAAGGAATTCAATGACACTCCTTTGCTTCACATGCACTTCCATATCAGATGCCATTCTGTCAGACTGCCCCTCTGCTGCCACATGTCGCATGACAAAAAAATGGAATACAATATTGGTGGGAAGGTTCAACTTCTAATGCCATACCACCAACATTGGCTTCTTATGTTCTTATGGGCCAACAAAATAAAGTAAGAGACATTGCTTCCAGAACAGCCCTCATAAATGAAGAGGATACTTTGCAGGAAAATAAAAATAAAAATAAATAAAAAGAGATAAAAAGCTAATTAGTTTTCTTTCATATATAAGGTATATTTTTTCATTTTTTTTCAAGAAGAGATGTGTTCAGAATCACTTAGTCCATCTCATCTCCTTTGCTTCAGCTTACGTGAGCAAAATCAGCTGCAGCAAGCAGATGGCAAAACAAATTCCATTATTAATAAGACAGGCTCCAAGAATATCACATGAAGACTAGGAAATCTTTGGTTTCCATGGTAAATTATTTGAATTTGATACCCTTAATAAACATTGTTAACACTCCAAACTCAGTTGATCAAATTGAAATAAGGTAATAAAAATTATTAGGCAAAATAAATAAAGTAAGAACACAGAACAATAAAATACTAAGTTCAAGAGATAGAAAAGCAAGAGCTCTTCAGCCACAGATCTCTCTCCTGTCTACATTTTGGCATTTCTGTAACTCGTCAGAACTCCACTGTAATGCAGAAAACATTTTATTTGCATCACTTGTATAAAAGAAATATATGTTTTCGTTAAGAAATAAGTGCTCCCTTTGTCATCATTCTATTTTGCTTATCTGGTTATTAAAATTAATTTGATTGATAAATTATTTACTATTGTGTTAGAAATATTCTTTGAAGTTACATAATAAACAGCCAAACAATCCTCCTGTGTTTGAGCAGAGTATAGGTAACCACAAAGTAATGATAGAGCTTAGGATGCATTTTACACATGTACATCTATGTCTTTAGTATGCAAGCAGAGAACAGAGCAGACATACACACGAAATACTTGACCAAGCACGTGTCACTCCCTACACAGATCCTGATCATAAGACTGCAGACTACTCTCTGCAGTGAGCTCAGGCTCATTTTTAAGGAAAAAAAAAAAAAAGGCTTTCTGTGTGTGTTCACAAAAAGACCTGTACAGTATCAAATAAGTCTGATTTCTCAGTAACAACTTCTTATGCTAGAAAAATTACTAAGTGTCTAGTTATCTTTGATGACTAAAAATCTTTTAGGCTTGATATCTCAGTATACCTTCTGATCAGTAGTTTTACAAAACGCGTTATTAAAAAACATTACTGCAGATTCCATATTCCTTCACAAGCATCTTTTATACACATTTTTCTTACGTTCACTGAAGAAATATGCAATAAATTAACTAAATATGAACCAAATTCTTTTATGAAATGACTGAAGAGAAAATTCTCTACTGAATGTCTACTTTTATTTTTTTAAAGGTATTTAACATGTGAAGCATAAAACTTTGGAAAGCTC
Source organism: Phasianus colchicus (assembly GCF_987193195.1). Lineage (NCBI taxonomy): Eukaryota > Metazoa > Chordata > Aves > Galliformes > Phasianidae > Phasianus > Phasianus colchicus. Next base: position 144,322,784 of record NC_143436.1, on the reverse strand, counting down.
TCTGAAGAAGAACAATATCAATTTTCTGATCAGAAAATCAAACAATACCATGCAGTTCCTCCCTTAGGCAAAAGGACAAAGCTCCATGCTTACATTTCCTTCTTTGTAAGGTAAAGAATTCTCACTTTTATTGGGATAATAATCTCACTTTGCAAAATAAACTGTTACAAACTACATAACTCTTTTCACTATCACAGGAGAAAATTATCTATTGAAAATTTTTTCTTCTAATATAGAGAAAATCTAATATACATATTTAAAATGCAGAAGAAATATAGTGTATGAATTATCAAAAGCTGACATGAACAAAAATAGTGACACTCTCAGTGCTAGAAATACCTTGACAGGAAATGTGAAAAACAACAGTTCACCTTGCCCCAGTGTGGTCATGACACTAGGAGACAAGTGTCTAACTAAGATGGCTGGGCAGGATCAGGTTCTGGGACCAGTGTCTCTATGGAGTCTGAAAAAGTAACATACAGGCATTGCACATCTCTTAGCGGGGCTAAAGGGAGATGTACATCAGTAAGCTGCTTTGGATGTCAGACATAACTTCACAGTAGTCAGTGGTGCTGTAACATGAAGGAAGCGATGGCATGAAGACAAGTTTCTTGACAAGCATTAGACTGGAATTCATTTAATTGCATATTCAGTATAGGTTTCTCTTGCCTCACCCTCAGGAAAGATATTGCAATCCTCCCTTCCTAGGAGGAAGATGCAGAAATTTTCTGCTTCCCTTCATCAGATGTCTATTTTCTTCAATACAAGTTCACAACTAACTGTTTTCATATTACTTTCAGAATGCCATCTCAGTGCTTACCAAGTGAAATTTTCTCTTCTACTGCCACTGAAAGAATTATAAATACCTTAAAATGGGCAAAACAGTGGATAGACACATTTCTAAACATGGTACAGTAATTATTGCCTAAAAGAACAAAAACAAAGGGCACCAGAAGTGATATTTAAGGGAAAAAATCATTACATTCACAGTAAAATTAGCATTATATATTTCGCATAAAACAAGAAAATTATAAACTATGAATCAAAGAAAACACAGCCAAAAGTGTATCCCAGATGCAAAATAAACAGACATTGACAGGAAACTAATATCAATTTTATTTACTACATCTGAAAGTCATATTTCATGTTCTGAGACAACCTCAAGCACAGCATCGCTTATTTACATTGCGAAATTTCAGTATGACTGAAGAATCAGAATGTTATTTAAAGAAATATATTAAAATTCATACTTTAGGTATTCATTCTCAAAATAAGCCATTTGCTTTTCATTACTTACAATAAAAATATTATAAAAATCTAAAAAAAAGGTAGAAAACACACCCACACATCTGCTTCTAAGTATCTACTTATGTCCACAGGAAAGTTTTGCTCAAAGAGATTTATAGTACTCTTAGTAAATTGCCACATGTAATTCATCACACTGGGAAAGTTACTGCAAATATTGTTTGCAGGAAATACTGCAAATGCAATACTAATGTATGGCAACATATATTTTACACTCACAATTCTGACAACACAGATAATAGAGTCTTTGTTGCTAACCAGAATTTCTAGGTGTCAGGTAGTGCAAAGAACTCTTGGAGTACTTCACGTTCCTCTCCACTTCAACTGGTAAGAGTCACTATGTCCCAGCTATTACCACTAAAACATCTTTCACCCACAGTACTGAGATGAAGAGAGCATGTGCCAATATTATCAAAAGAACACCTTAGCACAGTGCAAAAACACCTCTTGAAATGGTCAACCTTCTAGGCCACATGAAGAGAAGATGGTTATCGTTTCCATAGGTTTTTTTGATTGTTATTCAGACTAATTATGACCACATAAAATTAAAATTAAAAAATAAGAAAACCAATCCCTTCTACATGCAGCTCAAGTAGTACCTGATCCACAAAAATATATATAGCTATTTTAACTCTAGAACTGCCCATGCAGTTTCTATCAAACAGACAGCTCTATTCAGTATGTGTCATGTCTATGCAACAAAGTTATAATGGAAATTAATGGTAATGTTATGAACCTCAGAATAAAGGCAATTAAATTTTTCCAAATGCCAGAAGGAAAAGACACACAAAACCTCTATATCTTAATTAGTTCTCTATTATCTTACTTCATATTTTTCCAATACATTGGGTTATTATCTGCATAAAGTATACTTTGGAGACTAATTTCTTAGCATGATGAAGTAGTTTTTGCTCCGCATTGACAATGTGAATTTAAATTTTACCCTACATTGGGAATTATCTCTCCACTGGAAGACTGATTTTCCTGTTAAGTAGATGAGATACAGATACATCTTTAAAAAAAAAAAAAAAAAAAAAAAAGAAAGAAAAAGAAAAGAAAAGAAAAATGTTTCTAGTTACACAGTAGAAAGAAAAGGATTATTCTGTTTCACAGGCATCACAGGCCAGCCCAGGAAAAAAACTGGCACACTGAGAATTAACGTAATCCATTATAATAGGTTTCAGGCTTTTCTTCTAGCAGAGGCTATTTTACCGAGTATCAGATAGCATTTATTCTACTTTTTTCAGTTACTTTCTTGTCACACAATCTGTGCAGATCAGTTAACATACAGAATCTGATTCCTAATGTGCTCTTATCGAAAGGAGCACAGACACACTAATCAGTTGGGTTTCACTCTTGTTTTCAGCTGAAATGGAAGAATCTTCTTATCACCATAGCAAATACAAATGGAGCTTTCCGTTCATAATTGTAATTCTTCTTTTTTTAAGAATTGAAAGTATGATTTATTATTATTGTTTGTTTTTATCTAGCTGTACTATCAAGATCTTAAGGGTGTCACAGAAACTAGGAATGATTCACAGGGCAAGTACATTCCTTCTCAGACAACAGTGAACTGATAACTTAGAATAACACTAAGAAAAAATGCTCTAATGAAGTTGATATCTTTTATGAAACAAGTTTGCTTTTTTCTATTCCACTTGATAACTGAATTCAATGGAGTATTTTTTCCATAATCTTTGTGCCACAACATAAATCTGCCTCATAAACACCACCAGTTTTTACAGTCTTGGTAGGCAGAAGAGTAAGCCTTATAACAAGAAAAAAAAAAAAAAAGAGAGAGAGAAAGAGAGAGAGAGAGAGAGGGGAACAAACAAACAAACAAAAAAAAGGATAAAAAAGACAATTTTAAATCCTGTGCTTTTGAGCAAAATGTTCAAAAACTACACCATGCAGTACTTTTGAAAGCACAGGCTTACTTTTAAAAATAATACAAGTTCTCTGTTCAGCACCAATTGTCCCCTTCACTTTATGAGAAGTCCCTCTAACCTCTAGAGGATCTGTGTTATGCAAAGTTAGGTAGATTCTCCTTGTGCCATTCAAACTAATTAAGAATTTGCAAGCAGAATTTAATTTTACAATAGTTTCATGAAACTTGACCCAGAAAATCAGGCAGTTATCTGAAAGTTCCAGAGGATTTATTTTTTGAAAAGATAACACACTATGCATACAGTAGATTTTATTTTAAATAGAAAGATAATTACCCTTTTCCATCACTGCTGTTTTCTCCAAAATCTGACATACTGCAAACTATTAAATATTTTAAAAGATAGCGGATGACCAGAGGACTTCAGATTTAATAACGGAATATAGAATCTGCTCAGTTTAACTTCAGAGTACATTCTATCTCAGTAACTTTGCATCATACATCATATTTAGTTTTCATTCTTTTTTAAAATGCTTCAGTCAATTAACTAATGAAAACTGGGAAGATGTGTATTTTGTGTTGCTTTGTTTTGTTTTGTTTTAAATAAAACGCAGCAAATAGCAGTACAAGACATTACACGATCAAGAACATTTTGTATTAAGATTGGTAAGTAGGGAGACACAAAGGAAAAAGGGAAAATTACATACCACTATTTGTGTTTGTTGTAGTCCTCCCTCTTCTTCCACCCTACAAAACAAGATCCCATACAGCAAGCGTTATCTACCTACTAGGAAGCAGGAGGCAAAAAGACTGTCAATCAAAGGGGTATTACATATAGTAATACAGACTTCCACCCTTTCTCCCCCTTGTAGTCTTTGAAAAAAAAGAAGGAATAAACACTGTAGACTTAGGAAATATAAAAATATGAACAAAATCACTATAATGTAAAAAGGAGAAAGAGGGAGGAAGGTAGGATGGGAGAAAACAAGACTACGATAAACACTAGTATGTAATTTTATGCTTTTATACTTCCTGTCTCCTCCCATCCTACAAAACAAGATTCCATACAATATGCAGAAGTGGTAAGAAATGAAATCAGGAGATGATAGGCTTCCCTATATTGCCAGTCTCAGGAACTGTCCAGTCAAAATCACCCAGACTAACTCTTGTTGATAGCAATAGTTGCAAGAACTGTATGAAGGATCAGACCTCAGCTTTATGTACACCAGATGTTACTGCCTCAGTCCTTTGGGTCTAGAAGATTAAAATGCTTCCAAAACACTGTTCATTGACAGGCAAACAGGTATGTTTCTTCTGTACCCAATTTTGTCTTCACAGTACTAAGTAATACTCATTTCAAGAATTCCTGATAACTTCCTTTCCCACAGAATCAAACAGATGTCTTCTTTATATGAACATGATTCGTGTTAAGGAAGATGCAAGCATAAGTTGACCACTGCCACCTGATGGCTTCTATGAAAACCAAGAATTATTGTAAATCATACATAGTGCTGAGAACTGAAGGAAAGAAAGATAAGCTACACACCTTCACCTGTAAGCAGTTAGCTTAGAAAATTAAACAGGTCTCCCTCTTTACCCAAAGGGTGTTTTTGTAGAAGCAAATGAACAAATTCAGAGACTCAGAAAATTTTGAAAATAAATACTATTGAAATAAATACTATCTTTTTGTTATATTCTGTCAAGTTGTATCTTGAGTACACAGAATATAGAAATTTCTTAAGCACAAAGAAGTGTTTTTAGATGATCTTACTGAAAGAAGGAATTAACACCCTATAACTTCAGAAAAAAAACTACCTTAAATTAAATGCTGGACAGATGAAAAACAGCTACAATGTTTAATGATACAGAGAAGCTGATATTGTTAGAGGGAAAATCTGATGAAATTATTACTACAAAAATAAGGCAGGTGGGGAATAATTCATTGTAGATAAGCTCGAGAAGATTGAAAGACTATTTGTTGAAATACCTTGCTACAGGAGCTTATTTTCCTGTACCTATGCACATTCAAATCTCAAAGAATGAGTCAGAAACTAAGCCAAAAGGGAAAGAGTCAGGAGTTATATACTCCTACATTAACTGGTCAAATGTTACAAGAGGACAAGCTTTAGAAAAGCAATTCCGGATGCTACAAACATGTTTGTTTTAGCTACTAAATTTAGATTATAAAAGAGCTGTTCTTCAGAAACTTGTAAGTCACTTTCACCGTTCACACAGGGTCTACAGTTCAGTCAGTAAGCTACAGTAACTGGAACATAATTAAGGTGTATGTTTTAGGATAATTACTACGGACTTATGAACTTTGGCATGATAAACAAGATTTTATCTTCACCAGATGCAAAGGTGTGAACACATGAAGGTTAAAATTCTTCAATGCCTTTTAAATTCTCCTTTAGAATAATATAACTAAGTAACAGTGGGTGGACAGAGCAAGAGGGAACAGCAGTATGATGGAAGAAGCAAAATCCAAGAAATGACTGGAAATAAATATTCAGCATCTATAGGCCACTTTTTTCCAAGAATAAAATCAACAGAAGTAAACTTTGAAGACAGACTGAAGACCAGATAACTGAATATAGAAAACAATTAACTAGGAATCAGAGAAGCTATAAGAAAAATGAAATTATCTCTCGGTACAAGGGAACAAATCAATTAAAAAATATTGAAAGCAAAATAAATTATCTATTTGCATCATTATAGATAAAAATATGTTATAAGCTTCCCTTTTCAGGTAGAAAAGAACAGATATTCACTAAAAATAACACATTTAGTCAGTCTAGAAAGCTGAAAATGTACAAATTGAAAGACAACAGCAGAATGTAGTACCACCAGATGACACATTGAGTTAGGGAGGACAACACAAAACAGATCCCACAGCAACTGCAGACAGGCAAGTGATACAGACACAACCAACAGCTATCAAGCAACATCTGGCTTCCTAAATATGCCATTCCTGACTGAATAACCAAAGACAGAATTTTCAAAGAGAATTAAAGTCAACATCTTGCTACAGATCCAGAGGTCACCCCACCTCTGCTGCTGTACTTAGACCAATATTTTCTAGAGGAGAAAAGATCTCAGATAGATATTCCAATAAGGAGAAGAATCAGGAACTGTGGCACACACCATATTTTTGACTGTATTTTTTATTTTGACCCTACAGCAGCCTTGACCTCAAGTCAAATCTTATTTACACATATTAGTCACTGAAGATGGAGAAGAGGACACCTAGATTTCTCATGCAAATTCAAACTCCCCACAGTCAGAGACAATTGATTAAGCAGGAATATTCAAATGGATCTGGCACTCGGATTATATCATCATTAAAAGCAGTTTGCTGCCAGATACATGATGCCTGCCCAGATTAATCAAAGTAAAGCCTGCACAGTAAATGGAGTACTGATGGCCAATTAAATTCACCCACACCACTTTCTCACTCCCTTTCCTCAGCTGAACAGGAGGGAGAAAACATGATGGGCAAAACAGGTTCAACATAGGGATTAAAATGATTTATCACCTCATACTAACAGACTAGAACAGCGAGGAAAAAGGCAAACTACAAACACCTGCCCACCATCTGCCCTCTTCTACCACCTACCCCTGAGTGGCACAGGGGAACGGTCTAGTGCTTCATCTCTGCTGCTCCTTCATGGTCACACTCTACCCACACAGCAGCATGGGGCCCCACCCATGGCATACCATCCTTCTCACAGGCTGCAGCTCTCTAGGCATAGCTCCAACACAACTAAGTTCAAAATTGTGTCCGAATAGCTCTACTGAAGTTACAGAAGCTCTACGGAGACTGTCCCGAGTCAGGTGGTTTCCTTATATGAAAACTATAACGTTGGAAATATCTGTTGAAACATTGTACCAATTAAATCTTGAAATTAACATGTTTTTTGTTTGTTTGTTTTCAGTAAATATCACAATCCAAAGGTTGTCTTGCAAAATCACTTCAAAATCAATAGAAATATATATATATTTTTAAAGTTTCGGAAGAATACTGTTCCAGTTGTGAGATTTGCAAAACACCTGTTTCTTGATAAAGTTTTGTATCAGTTGTCATTACTTGAACAATGTGTCCCACCTGGTTAAGTAGAAGACAGCCATGATGTAGGTCCAAAAAACAGGCAGTGCACAAAGAAAAGAAGCTATTTCTGTGAAAAGGACAGCCATTTCTAACTGTACGTTTAGAGAACATTTTCTAGATGTGATCTATTGAATGACTGGTGAATATACATATAATTAAAAGTACGGAATTAATGATTTCTAAAAAATGAGAAAGACTCAATAATAAGAACAGTTACAACAAGTCCACCTAATGAGCATTGGAGATGAAGCACAGCTTTATTTATTGTAAAACAACATATCAGCTGCCAGAATACTTAGGGAAAGGAAAAAGTACTAACACACACAATTTCCTTAACCAAAATAGTAGAAAACTATGTAACTTAAGAAGAGGCTGCCAAAGGATTGTTTTGTGATTTAGCAAGAAAAAAATGTAGATAGTGAAATTCCTTCCAAAATTCTAGAGACTATCCAACTGTATCTGCAGTCTGTATTTGGCATGAGCTAAAACAAGAAACATGCATTTGAAAATTCAAACACTTGAAGTCCTGGTTTCCTTGAAATTGTGCTTGGTAAAAAAAAAAGAAAAAGATTAAAAGAAAAAAATTAATACTGAAATAGCTACCAATGAACACTGGGGTCTTTAAAAGTAAACTCAGGAAATGAAACAAAGAAAATGAACTGACTGTACTCTGCCAAAAGCTCAGTGATACAGGATATTTCTAGGAAAATATGCAGCACTCAGAGCTGGTAAAATATGTTTCACCTGCTTCTCCAAGACATGGAGGCAGCTTATGACATGTGGATCAATAATTTCAACAAATGTTTGAATATAAAATAGAAGATATACCTTATACCTGAACACCATTGCAATTTGGGAGCAAAAGGTTTGAGCTCTGAAGCACAAGTTTCAGGAATATCAGTAAAAATAATCCCTATCTTATTATCAGCTTCTTAACCACTTTACTCTTTACAGTCTGATATCTTTTTTGCATGAAATTCTTCTGAACTGATCTGTATTAAAACTTGAAGAAATGTAAGTACCTTTTCATAATGAAATAATACCTTCTAGGAATTTTCAAAGCAGAAATGGAAGAAATAATACTCTACATATATTCTAGACCAAAGATCTACTGCCTGGGTCAATTAGGTTTAGTACTGCATAGCTCACTATATCAGCATCAGTATATATCAATATAAAGTGCAGTGTGAACATTTCCTAATTGCTCAGAAATGTAATTTACCACTTCTGGTCCAACAGTCTTCATAGCACAACCCAAGTTATTAGATACATATATAATAGTTCCGAAACTGCAATATAATTATAATTATTCTCTAGTCACAACAGCTAATCATGCACAGTACTGTAAACAAGCAATGTGTCAAGCAACTATCAACTGTAAAAATACAGTTGTATAATTAAATGAGATTATTTATTTACAAATTGGTACCTTTTGCTATCTCATGTTTGCTTTGTAAAGAATTAGAGTTTGACAATGCTATACTTATTATGTTAACCCATTTGCACACAAAGGCCTTGGGGAAGGAAAAAATTCCCTAGACCATAAACACTGTACTTATGTTCAGATCTGAGGAGATATGATTATGAAGGTTGCAAGGAACACCTGAAAGTAAGTCAAAATGTTTTTGATATTACTATACTAGGCTTATAGAGGAAATATTAGATTTATAGCATTTTTGCACCGATTTGCATTATAATCATTCATTTAAAATTTTGCTGCACTGACAAATTTAAAGAGATGTTTCCTAAAATAAGGATGCAATTCCTCTGTTTTATAAAAGCTATAGCACAGGAATTTACTTTCTTCTCAGTTTTACAGTACACAGTTGGTTTCTGGAACACAGCTAGTCCTCTGAGGTACTACTGCTGTATAAGTAGCATGTATGAATATACAATCGGTGCAAAGCTAGTGAGTTATGACTGTTACTCCAAAAATCCACCGAAAAGACTTCTTTCTTCTTCAACTCTGCTTCAAGATAAAGACACTTTTTGTAATATTTTGAGTTGCTAGCCATATAAATATACTTTTCTGTTGGAGAATACAAAATGAATAATACTGTTTCTAACACAAAGCATCAAAGTTTGAATCCAGTATAATAATACTAAAATAACACACTTCAGTGAACATCATATAATGGACATCAAGAAAGACAGAAGAGAAAGACCTCTATAAAGTGCACTTGCAAGCACTTTTATAAGAGAGGTCAACTTGAGCAAGTGATGAGAAGTGCTACATGTACGTTTCATATGAAAATAAAAAGTGGAGATGACAAGAACTTCTAACCTGGAAGATAAGGCATGATTCCCAACTACAAAAGCAGAATTCTGCATGAAAAGAGTGAAGAAATAGACTTGGAGGAGAAAGAATATCATGAAGAAATAGAGAGGAGATGGAGGTTGAATGGACAGTGTTGTAAGAGAAAGTGTGTGTGTGCTCTCACACATTCACATGTGTGTGTTTGGGGAGACTGGCATCAAAAGAAATGAAGGTAGCAGATAATTAACAAGAGAGAAGCAGATACTAAAAACAGGAGAAAATTGGCTTTAAGAAAAGACAGTTGATCTTAAAAGAAATAATAATGTGAAAGAAACATTCACACAGGAAGTAGAGTACAAGCAAATAAATGGCTCTTCAACAACTTTCAGGAAACTTCAGTATTTCTGTTGGTCTCAATAGCACAAATTCCTAAATGCTTAAAACATTTTTCAGAATCTGTAAGAAATATACAATACATCCAAATATTTAGGCATACAATTTAAATACCAAACATTGCACAACTGTGTTTGAATGCTGAGGTCTCTTTGTATGCTACAATAATTCACTCTGACATAACTGGACTACTGTTAAAACTTGCATCCCCCCCAGTGTTAGAATAGGAACTAAGCTGACTAATGTCTGGTGTAGAGGTGTTGATTATATGCACTCCATGCATTGCTTTATTAACTTTTCTTCAGAGAATAGTATGTGCTAAAGAAATAACACATTAGGATGTGCTCTAATAGTTCGAATTCAATGCTGACATTTTGTCCAGTGTGCATATCAGACAGCTGTAGAGTGGTACCCAGCTTGCATCAGCAATTATCGGTGCAGCATATAGTGTAGAAGGAGAAATGTCCAATTGTCTTGAAAGTAGAGGAAATTGGGGGAAAAAATATCAAATCAGATCATTTTGAGAACATAAAGACTATAGCTGTACAGGTAGGCAGAGGACAGGAGAGATCTCATAAACAGGCTCAAAAGTTGAAAAAAATAAACTGCACTCTCCATAGAAAATAAAGTACCTACACATCACCTACTCCACAGAAAATGATGTACCTACATATCACCTGCACCTTATTAAATTCCTATTTTTTAAAAAAACCTTAAGTATGACTCATCCTTCATAAGTTATTCTGAACTGTTATTTAAGATCAGATTTGTACTCCTTCTCTTGGTCTTCTACAACACTCCTCTATGTGTCAGCCTCAGAAAAGGCCATCAAGAAATGCTCTGTAGACAATTTTCTTTATTGTCCAACTTCCATTTGGGTGCCTAAAGGATTTTTTCAAAATGCTCAGCAACTTAGAGACTTGTGACAATTGAGGTGGAGCAGCAGGTTGCTAACTATTCCTTCCTGAATCATGGAGAATTAATTCTGCTCTCCATCTGTGTCTTCCAATTCAGGATGGAAAGTACCCTGAGGAAAACTGATCTGACTATTAAAGACAGAAGGAGAGATGACATTGTGTACCTCTGCCTTTTCTTTGTCTTTGGTGGTAATGTTCTATATTGCATCCAGTAAATGATGGAGAGTCTCCTTGGTCCTCCTTTTGTTGTCAATGCATTTGTAAAAACATTTTTTGTTATCTTTTACAACATTGGCCAGATTAAGTTCTTGCTAGCTGTTCACCTTCCTAATTTTTCTCTGTATATCCTAGCAACATCCGTGGATTTTTCCCAAGTTGCCTGCCCCTTTTAAAGTCAGTTGGAATCTCAAACACATTTTCCATCTCTGCAAACATTTTAAGTGAAAAAAGATCTAGCTTGCTATACATTACTTTAACGCTTGTGAAATAAGAAGGGAGGATTCCATGAGACATACCAAAGTTAATGTACAATACAAAGCAAGAATCTACCCACTCAAATGTGCTCAGAGCTATGAAATAAAGTATTCACACCATACTTACTAGTGAATAAAACAGAATATTTCCTAATTTCTACAACAAAAGTCTCATCTGGGTTAAGTAATTTATTTCCATAGTCTGCCTGAAATTTTCCATTTCCTAAATTCATCCATGCTGAAATCAGATCCCACTATTAAATCTTCAGTTTTAGTTGTCTAGTACTAAGAAAATAAAATTTGACTGGATTTCCATCTCAATTAGTCTCAAAATTCCTTCTCAAGTAACACAAACACAAGAAAATTTAATTTCATGTCAATTAACGCAATAATCAGACACACTGTATACTTGTTGCAGCAAAGGAAGGATATAGTTTCCCATGAATGAGTCCCAAAATGTATGTGATCCTCCTAGTTCTTTGACATCACACATCCATGTATATGGGATATATACTTTCCCTCTTACTTCTCATGTATGAGTAGTTTACAGATCAGGGAATACTCACAGATAGAGCTAAATAACACACACCAGTAAAGAAAATGGTATCTGTCATTGCACGTCATGAGTTTCTGAAGTCAAAACTGTCTTCTCATATTCCCATTGCAGAATTTCCTCAGAGGAGCAAAGGACAGAAATTTTTTAGGGATGATAATAATCTCCATTCCTGTCCTCACAGACAGCTGTCAATCAAAGAAATTCCAGACAATGTTATCCACAACCTTCCTCAAATTTCCCCAGGTAACTGACAATACTCCAAACAAAGATCCATTACTCAGTTCAAATGTTTGATGCTCACCCAAGAAGAGTTTGGAATACCCTAAATATGGCAAGGACTCAAAGCTGGATTCAATCCAGCAACACACTATCACCAGAGTGGAAATTTGAGCCCTGATCTAAGAGTGCCATGCTTTGGGGGCTGTCTGAAGGAACATACATATTTCTTAGCTCAGTGGGTCAAATACTGCAAACTGAATAACTCCCTGCAAAGTCCGAAGGCCTCTCAGCACTCTCCAAGATGAGTAGTTGGAGTTCAATTTAAAGAAACTTCTGAGAGTCTTATTCGGTTTGTAAAACATCTATTTCTGCTTTAACATTTGCATCTCAGATGATGAAAATATTTCCAACACTGAGTCCCCCATCTCAGATGATGAAAATGTTGAGTAACCCACAAAAAAACACATCCCAGAAAAAGAAAATGCCTAATTTAATAACATTGTACTCCCGGTCACATGAGCTGGAATACCTTGCTAAAAATCAAATCAAACTTCCTCAAATATTTTTATCAAGCAATCCATGAAATTTAAAGCACATAAGGTGAATGTTCCCCCTTACAAATATAAAGGAATATTTTTATTATTTGAGTGATCTGACTGTATTCAATCAATTATGGGTTCCTTTATAGGGACTTAAAAATACATCACATCCACCAGTCCAGCTTAATAAGAGTAATATCATCAATAAAGAAACAGCTTAGAATTTTAGATTTTAGTTAACATCTTACTGCTAAATATCGATCTTCTTTCCCCTCTTCTTTCCATCCCCCCAATCAATTTTGAAGGAACATGCTCTGTACTTATACATTCACTTGGGAGTTGTATTAGGATATATGTATGTTCACCTTACAAATCATGACATGGATGGATATTCAGTGTCTATCAGCATGGCTAAAATGGAGCCGTTAATAAAAATGAAAGACAATAAACAACACAGTTGGGGGAAAAAAATCTAGATTTTATACATTTAATTAATTTTATTGATGTGCAATTTAAAAATTATTTATAAAATATTTTTTTCAAGTAATATTTCCCATTAATGAATAGTTTTTACAACAGGCTAAGGCTTCAGCACATTCTTTTGATTTAAACACTATTAATAATGCAGTGTAAAACATTGTAAATTGTAAAAGAGTAATCTAATCATCTCTGGCTTTTGTAAACAGAAGAAGAATTTTCGAATTCTTTCAAATTCTACCCCTTTTAGTTATTTTTCACTAAGGTCTATGTGGAAGTAAACTCTAAAGTTTTTACTGATGCTTTTTCATACTGCTAGGAAATTCAATTTTAACTATTAAGGATACAGGGTCTAACATAATAAATAAATAAATAAATAAAATAAAATAAAATAAAATAAAATAAAATAAAATAAAATAAACATCTTCCTGAGAGGAAACGTCCCTCTTAGCTGACAGCAGGCAGAGTGACTAATCAGCTGTTTCTGAATCAAGACAAGTAGAAATCAACTGTTATTAACATAAAAGAATGATGCTACCACATTTCAAGGATGCTGCCTGTCCGAAAATGCTAAACCTTTTGGACACAGTATCCCCACATGGGACTAACAGCCCATTGCAAAACTACCCCATAAAGCCAGTTGAAGCATAAGAATATGAATCCTTCAGCCGTATAAAAGATCTTATATAGAATTTATGAAGCCTGTAGGATTACAGCTACTTGTCAGATTTTTTTTTTTTTTTTTTTTTTTTTTTTTTTTTTTTTCCCATTAACAATCAGGAAAACTTGATGTATTTGAAGAGTTTAAGTACTGGCAATGTTTCTCACTGTGCTAAGCACTCTTTCTAAAACAATGCCAAGGAATATTCATGAAATGTTTTCTTTTTTAAATACAAATAGAGTCTTCATATTTGCTTTCCCTCACAGTTGTTGGGCTCAAATCTGTCTAAGAGTGAAATTGTCTTTAAGGAAATCTTCTGAAACAAAGAATGAAAGTGATACCTGCATATATTTAATGCACTTCTCACTATCCCTCCCTTTCTGCTCCACTCCTCTGAATTCCAATTAAACAAAGCTTAAGACAGTAAATAACTTCTACTATCTGTAAAAAAAGTATCTGTTGATTTAGGTTGAAGGTGTGTTACTTTATTACTAAGCAAAAACACAAATTCTTTAATGAAGCTTTAAAATTATTTATTATCATTATGCAGTGAATCAGTTTATTATAAAGAAAAAATTGCACAGATGACTAAAAATTATTGTTCTCAGAATAAAGGAAGCTAGAAGAGTTATTAATTTTGGTCAGAACAGATGATACAAGTGTCATGTCTACGGTTATGTTATCCCTGTCTTCATGAAAAATAGCAATCAGAAGAAAAATAGAAGAACTAAAATTCTTATTCTCCTAAGAACATTCACTTCATGTAGTATAAAGTGGTTAAAGTAAAAAATATGTATCATGTCCACCATTCAAAGTCATTTTAGGGAGAAAACATAAAAAAGGAAGACTTTGATTTCCAGTTATAGTCTCTGACAGGAGTATGTAAAAGAAATATTCCAAGGAATACAGCAAGTCAGACAAACTTCTGCTCAGCAGTCACTTACTCAGCCACTCCTGAGAACACTCAGAATACAGAATGATTAAATACTATTAATTAGGGTAAACTTCACATCCCAGATAAGTCTTTATAAGCTTTGCCTCAAATACCAGCTGGGGAGACCACAGTCTAAAGCCACCTTCAGATGAAAAAACATCTGAGTGTTCCTCATTCTTCAGAGTTTTAGTGGTTCCTCGCTCCTAACTCTCCTTTACTCTCCTTGTAGATCAGTAGTTAGTTACCTGAGGGCATCTCCCTCAACTTATGGTATCTCCCTAAACCTTGCTTGATGCTGCTTTGGGTCAGGCAGTGAGCCAGCTAATGGGATTAGGACACCAGAAGTCAGATGCACCACCATCAGCCACATCTGGGATGTCAGTCACAGCCATTTTGGACATCACTGCCTGGATTCCTCATCTCCAGTGATCAGAGGTGCAGGAATATTATCTTTGTTAAACAAATATTTTTAAACTCTTAGTAAGTGATAGAATAAAAAATGGCATGTTAAAACACTTAATTTCTCAACCTTTGCTAACTTTTTTTTGTTTGGTTATTTGGTTTTAGTTTCCAGATGTGGTCATTTTTCAAATCTTTAAATCCATCTTAGAAAACAAAGCTGAACAGGCAAGTCTAAAGAGGCCCAGCAATCTCAGTTAAAATAGCAGTAAAGAACTATCACCATTCCAAAGGAAGAAAATAAGGAAAGAAAAAAAAGAAAAAGAAAAAAAGTCAAAATAGATATCACTGCAGAGGCAGCACAAATTCTCTTTCTTTTATGATGCAGCTGTGTCTTTCACTGGGAGTTGCACCTTGTAATGACTGCAGGAAAGCTTGAGTACTTGCATTAAAAAACTAAATAAAAAATAGTTGGAGGCTTTGTTTCTAAATGAAGACATCAAAATGTTTAGTTATTCTTACAGAAAACAAAAATTTGATTTTGTGAATATATATATATATTACAAAAGTATTTGTTTTTGTTTTTGTTTTTGTTTTTGTTTTCAGGTAAAATTGAAACAGAATTGGTTGAAGAAAAACATGAATACAAATTATGGAGAAGAAAATTAATTGCAGAAGTTAAATAACCTTTCAAATATCAGACCAGTCACACTGTACTACATCTTACCCAGTGTAGTAATGGAGAAGAAAATCAGTTATTGATGTGGAGAAACTTATAAAATGGATTGCTGTGCTGCCTGTAATAATAAGAGGGAAACTCTGCTTGAGTTCCTCTCAGTCACTGTATTCTAAAATTCCTGACAGCTTTGTTCAAACAAAATGATTCTCCATTACTCTGGTAAAGTGAACATACAATTAAAAATTTGCAAACAAAATAGGAAACCAAAAAAGTGAAAGTTATGATAGTTTTTCAAAGTCAAGAGACAGGGAAGAAAGTGCATGAAGATAATTATAAGAGAGCCATTTGTTCCACTTGCTTGTATGCAGGAGGAACATGAAAAGGCAGTAGGTTAATTACACTGTGTAAATAATGTTTTCCAGAGAAGAGTTTGGGTGAATATAACAAGTTCACTGAAACTGTGATCATTATTCATTGCAACCACCTGTCCAGAAATCTCTATTAGCTGTAACAGGGAGGAAGTGATATATATATCTAATTTATATATCTAAATTCATAGAAAATATTCATAATTGCTACATGTAATTTTACCCATATTTTTACATTTCTTTACCTTCAGTTTTACTCTTGTCATTACAGTCTAAAACATTTTATGGCATTCAGAAACCCCCATGATACCCACCTAATCTCCACCATGAGAGAAAGTACCATCACAGATGGCAGTAAGTTGTTTGTCTTCCACAGTAACCATTATTCATATGCGTTTTCTGTGATATGCAGAAGCATATAATAAGCAATATTATAGCTTCAGTACTGCCAGCATGATACTTGCACAATCACATATTTGATGTTTTTCTTTAGACAAGCGTTAAAGATAAGGTTACTGATATAAAATAGATTTTAAAACAAAATAAAAACACTACTGATATCACAGATTGGAATAGCTCTGTGTTATCTAAACAGTCAAGTGCCAATGATAAGTTGAAGAGTATAAAAAAGATGATGGACTGCACAACAGCAATGTTTTTCTATGTATCCTTCACTCTCTGCCTTGCTAATAAATGATGTGTGCCCATTAACCCAATGCTGCTGCTCACAAAGCAGGAAATAGAGCATCACACACAAGCACATTAATTGAACATTATAATGATGAAGAAACACACTGCAAGCCAAATAATGAATATAACACACACATACAATATATATATATACACAAATATGTGTTTAAAAATGTATGTATATTTTTTTAAACCAGCCTATATCAGAATAGGACCATAGAACAGATTTTATGCTATTCATAGATGACAAGAAGATACCAGTCTTCTAGAGACAGATCTGCTATCAGAAACATGCAGGATTCTTTGACTAAGTTTCCTGTGCCTTTTTAAACACTAATGTAATTTAACACACCAAACTTCTTCCTTGGCGTATATAAAGCAGAAAATTACATGGAAAAGTTTTGATACATACACTGAAGCAAAAATTGAGATATGATGCTATACAGGTTTAGGAGGATTAATTTTGGTCAATAAAATTTTGAAACAAGCTAAGAGCAACTTATTAAATAGAAAAAGTCTTAGAAAAAATATTAGAAAAGTAACAATAAAAAGCTTGAGAAAAAAAGCTCATGATCTTGCTTTCTTTTAAGTAAATGAACTATTATAAACAGTTCATTTAAACATATACACAGCTAAATGAAGAAAAAATAGAGTAATTCAAGCTTTCATCTACATACAACAATATATGGAAAAAGTAAAAAGAACAGAAAAATCAGGTGGAAAGTGAAATTAACCTCCTGCAGGTCATAAAGTGATGCAGCTACTATGAGAAGGCACAGAAAACCATTAATCTATGGAAAAAAGCCATAAAATACAAAGCTGAATAGAATATAGACCTATGCAGCTCTACATATGAAAATCTTTTTAGGCTTAAGGAAAGCAGAGAAAATGAATGGATGAGATGGTAAGAAAGAATGGTGCTAAACATAGTTCAAGGGGAAGAAAAAAAAAAAACAGAAAATATAATAACAAAAATTTGGTTTTTTTTTTTTTTAAACTAGAAGCAAAATCACTACATTTTTATATGTACTATAAATATTTATCATTAGCACCATGGATCCAATCCTCAAAAGCAATTTTTTCCTGTGCTTCTGAAAGTTTTGTAGGTTTTTGCCTCTTCAAAAACAATCTTATAACTGGTACATTGCAAAACTGGAGTGTTTTGCAATGAAATAAACCAACGTTTTCATATTTTACTAGCTTGTCTGAGCATGTATGTAAGAGGAAAGTCTCTCATATACTTTAGGTCATAAGGAAAATAACAACCTTTTCAATGCTAAAATCTTCATGCTGGAAATCCATGCTTGAGTTATGAAAGTGTGAAAGACTACTAGCACTAAAAGTGCCTCTGACTACTAAATTTTCCTATATTGGGTTCCCATATAACAGGAAAAAGGAAAACAAGAATTAAAAAACAATGTAGACCATTATGCATTTTAATCTCCAAAATCTCTTCACAAAGTGAAATGTGCACAGCAGATTTAAGGGTTGCAGATTTATCATGAGAAGGCACTATGAAGTAGAAACATTCCTGGTTAAACTCATGGCCTTTGGGCAAGTTCAAGAGACTGAGTATCTTAGTCTCTTTGAAAGAACATTTCTACAGCTTCTGCATGGATCCTGAAAAAAGCCACAGGTATGTTCGAAACCAGTAAACCTCAACTATATCTTAGTTTTACTTGTCAAATTGCATCTACATAGTCACACAGAAGTAAAACATAACTGAATGAAAATATGTTTTCAACATATGTGAAAGAGAATTTCAAACCTTTCTTAAATCAAGTGTGGCAATCTCATAGAACATTTATTTGCAATATCAGGTAGATCAGCATTTCTCCAATACAGAATACCTGAAATAAGTGTTAAAATATGCTAAAGCTTTCTTCAAAACATCATCTAAACAAAACTGCTATGATTCAGATGAGATGTGTGTTGGGGGAAGCTAACCAATAAAACAATGAACAAAGCACCCACATTCCTCTACTCTACTTCACCATCTTTTTGTTATTTTCTACATTTTGCCCACTCATCTGAATTTGCTTCAACAATGTTTTATTACTGTACTGAAATTCTTTTAGATAACATAGAACAAAAAGTATAAATAAAACAAAAGGAATTCCTCCACAAGCTATTCTGTTTTGTTTTCTTTTTCCAAATGCATGAATAGGAAAAACAAACAAACAAACAAACAGGGCTGTCAAAATAAATAAATAAATAAATAAAATTCACCAACACTCCTTTTATTTACCTACTGTGTAAGTAATTTAATTTGAAGAAAAAAACTCCACTAAAACTCCGCTAAAAACTAAAAAAAAAAAAAAGTCAGTAAATTGTAAGATCATTTACTTCCAGTTTACTAAGCAGTGTGTACTGTTTACTACTACACCATTTAAGAAATATGAACTAAAACCATTAGCAAGAGAGTGCACATCAAACAAAGACCTTTAAAAATGTATGAAGAAAGAGTAAGATCTTAAACATACAGAGACAAAATGCCATTTACAGCAAGAAAACTGATATTTTGAACATTTATTTTGTAAAATCTTGTGTTTTCTTCCCATATACAGATTAATTAAAACAAGTTCTGGTAATCTAATTAAGAAAAACAAACAAACAAAAAAAACCAATGAATTAATTTGGATGCAAGTAATCATATCTTTTTAATTTCATAAGTTTCCAGGCTACATTACAGTTGTCTATTTTCATAACATTTCATTCTTTATTTTTCATTCTAAATTAATTTTTACTTCTCTTCAGGCTGAAGCAAGTAACAGGAATAATAATAGAAAATACTTATGCCAGAAATCCAATTCCTATTAGATCACTGAGATATACCGTGTTTCAAGACTTGAAATTGAGTCTCACTAATTATCACAGAAGTTTTTTGTCCTGCTAACTAAAGAATCAGATGCAGGAGAGTTACATGCAACAAGAGTAATGTGAAGAATATGTGAAGAACACAAAATTCAAAGGCATGAATCTCACATTCCCTGTCTTAATTTATTTGCAGTTCATATAGAGTGTGTGTCATTTTTAGGTTTTGTAAAATAAAAACCTGACTAGTTCCATAGAGGAAACCTGGATTGATGTGCATGGACAATCCATGTAGTGGTAAGGATGTTCAGATCCCAGAGATAGGCAACTTTTTTTTTTTTTTTTTTTTTTAGTTTTTTTTTTTTTTTTTTTTTTTTTTAGTTTTTTTCATGTGGGGAAAAAAAAAGAAAAAGGAGGAGATCTCTGTAGAAGATACAAAAAAAAAAAAAAAAAAAAAAAAAAAGACCAAAAATTGAACAGAAAATTAAAATTAGAATGAAAACTATCATGACGCTTTCTTGTTTTATTTTTGCATGTAATTGAGTACAGCTAGAAATGTGAGGGGTCAGAGACTAACGTCTCACATGACTTACGTTTATTTTATCTTCTAGATGAAATTAAGTTACAAGATTTCTGAAGTTCAGAAATTTTCAGATTTTGAAACACATTTAATACTG
This sequence comes from Phasianus colchicus, assembly GCF_987193195.1. Lineage (NCBI taxonomy): Eukaryota > Metazoa > Chordata > Aves > Galliformes > Phasianidae > Phasianus > Phasianus colchicus. Next base: position 144,302,433 of record NC_143436.1, on the reverse strand, counting down.
CCAGGGATTTGTTTCTTAATTCTTGTGCATAGTTATAGAATCACACAATATCCCAAATTGAGAGGGAACCATAAGGATCATCGAGTCCAACATCTTTAGTTATTATAGCTTCTCCGTCACAAGTGTTAGGACAACCTGAATTGTCTACTTCAATAGCCAACAATTACTCACAATTTTCTTTATTTTATGCATAAAGAAAAAAAAATGTAATAGGCCCAAATGAATAAGACCTTTTATGAACAGTTTTGATCTCTTATTCCTACTACAAATTTAAAGGTTTTCATGACATAACTTTAATAAAGAAGAGTTGTACAGAGAAGACAGAACAGTCTGAAAATGGCTATACCAGCCTCTGTTTTTGTGATTTTTTTCCCATTTTATAAACTTCACAAGAAATTTTAAGTTCTCTAAAAGGGGCTGATGGACAAAATCAAATATTTGAAGCCTTAAATGTTTATATACCACAAACTGACTTGCAAAATACTAGTCTGCTATCATAACTTTCTATTTCTCATTGTTCTTATTATGTAACTTGTTTTCGCTGCTGCACAAAAATGTTAATTGAACTTAGGAGCATTTTCCTGCTTCTTGTGTATTTCACCTAATGATCTAAATGCAGTTCATCTTTTTTTTTTTTTCTTTTCTTTATTTTTAAAGGAGAGGGAACAGATACGAAAAGATTTCAAAATAATGATTTGCCAAATCCAAACATTTGTCTGGAACACTTTCAACATTTTTCACAATAATGGCTTCCTCCCCCCTCTCCCCCCCCCCCCTTTTTTATTATTACTATTATTATTGAGAAGAGGAAAGAAAAACAGTAGAAAAAAAGAAAGTCTAGAAAAGTAATCTTCAAAAAACAAGGACATTGTTGTAAACATGTAAACATGCAGATGTTTAGAACCCACTTGCTATGAAAGTTACATCACATAATTTAAACTTTTGTTCATAACCTAGCAAATGATGCTTATTAGATTCTTTCTGGTCCAGTGACTAAATGTACAAGAAACAGAAAAAAATGGATTCATATATTAATTGGATGATCGAATGTTCTGTGATGAACAGGAATGCCCATCAGATCATCTCCAAATATAGTCCCACTGCAATTCAGAACACATTTAAATTGAAATACATACTACATAGACAGGAAAAATACTTCTGCCAGCTCTTCCTATACAGTGCTTTTATTAAAAACAAATTTATACTTATTCTTTTATAGTATGAAATTAAAAAGCCACACATTGTGCAATATACTACAAAAAGCATCACCTTTGAAGTGTATTCAGACTCTACTTCTCAGTATTTTAGTTTGCAATGATTATTTGTAATTAAAATTGTTATAAAACAAACTGAGTGTCATTGCTCAATAAAAGTCAAAGTATGATTCAACACACTATTTTCCATAGCAACTGCTGATATTTCTCATGCACACTCACACATATACACACACACTTAAAAGGAAAGATAATCCTTTATTGTTTCCTAATGGTGCAGCTAAAAATCTACAGCATGTGCAGGGGACATAATTTTTTTAAAAAAAGTCTGCTAAGAATGCTTATCTAAAAACATTACAATGTTCCAGTAAGCAATTGATACAGGAACAGAAAAAAAAAAAGCCCTCATGTCAGCCATTGATTACTTCCAACCCCATAGTATATTTTGGATTTTTGAGGAAAGTGCAAATTAAAATCTGATTAGAAATATTAGAAAATACTGGGAAAATGTTAGTTTTTTAATGAAGTTTTACATCAGAATGGAAGGCCTTTTATATAAACTAAAATTCTTCAGACCAGACAAAAATATTGCTGAGGGTGGGGCCTTTAAGTGCTTTACATTAATTCAGATGTGCTACAGGGAAGGTGAAAAGAAAGCAAGATTATAAGAAGTGTAATATCAAATGAGATCAGGAGAGGGCAGGTGTGACAGAAACAAAAGTAGTGGTCTAGCTCTTAAGCACTGGTATCGTGAATTGAAGTTTAGATAGGATACAAAACTGATGAAAATATCAAGCAAAAATCCTGAGTTATGCTAAATCCATACATGCTTCCTCTGATTATGGAAGCCCCTGAGCTTCCTGACACTGAAAAATGAGTTTCTAGGAAAACTATCTGTCTGCCCACCCTGTTTTTACTCTTCCCAAACAAACTGCTGTGTGCCAGTTGAGTGCAAATGACATACAGAGCTAGGTGAATATTTGGTTTGAGCCACTGGAGTGATTCTCACACTACTGCATATAGGAGTCTTTAGATAAACATAATCACCCTGAAAGAAGTGTCCTTTATCTGATTATATGCCTATATATTTTTCAGGCACATAGTGAACCTATTGACAAGAAGTATTTCTAGAATAGCACAAGTCACCCCTCCTTGCAGCAAAACAGAAGACATCATCTAAAAAGAAATAATCAGTAGAAGCAACCCAACTAACACATGATGTACACACAGATGTGTGTACACTCTATTTGCCATTGCATACCGCCATACCCACCACAAACACCAGAAGCATCCAAACAGCCTCAAGAGAGCTTGGAAGGGAGGTCTGCATATGGACAACTCTGGCAGGCTCCCTTATAAGTCAGTTGCAGGTGTTCTCCTCCTCTCAGAAAATGGCGTGATAAAGGGAAACCAAAACATCATGACAAAAAGAGATTAGGTTCGAAACGTGGCACTTTTAAAGGAACAGGTTTTATTTGAGCTAGTATAATTTAAGCCATTTACTGCATGTTAGTAGAAATTCAGATGGTTAACATAGCTTGATATTAATACTCAAAGCACTAAATATGTTTCACTACAATCTGGTTTAAAGAAATGTACAAGTTCCAGAAGGTAAGGGTGTAAACTGTGGAACATATCCTAAAATAAAATAAACAGAGGAATGAAACAAATGCTTTCTATTAAAAGCATCCTTTTTTCAAAATATCCCCATTTTGAGTCTCTTACACTTATATTTCATACTTCTTACTTGGTAGAGAAAATACAATGGTCTTATTAATCGTTTGCATTTCTAGGCTCTATTTTCCAAGGCATACATTAATAGTAAGTTGTAATTTCTTTCCAAGCATATCCTGACATTATGTAGGAAGTTATTACTACCTTATAAATATATGTTGCATTATTACCAGCAAACATAAAACAAGGAGTGAAGAAAGGCTTACTCTTTAACAAATACTACATATCTTTATCGACAAGCAGTTTGCAGTGGAGGCCTCACTTCTAATACTTAGATATCTATTCTTATGTCTTACTAATAAATGTCGTCAGATTTTAAAATAGACTCTAAATCCAGTTTGTATAACCTTATACAGTTTTTTTTTTTCATCAGGAAAAGAGAGAAATTCAAGAAACTGGTAGTATTGAAAGCTGGTAATTATTTTTCCTCTTTAGAATTTGATATAAAGAACTATTTAAATAGTGCTAGTTCTAGTGTTAGTTCTGACCACAGGGTGTTATAACATGGTAAGGTTTCATTCCATCATTCCACAGAAACAGTGAAATATTTTAGTGTCCCTTAAAGGAAGTTTTACATTGAAACTTGGCAGCCAGGACAATTGAGCATGCTGATGTATCACTGGAAACAGAGGACCCTGGAAGTCACATGGAGCAGATACTCATGCAAGGTTCTCACAGTTACACAGAAGCAGTCATAGTTTTCAAGCTGCACTGTTTTTGAAATATGACATTAGCATCTCTAGTCTCTCAGATCTTTTCTAGCGCTTCTGATCATGACTCTTAAGCTTTACTTTAAGTGAAACCCAGGAAATGGTTCTAATGTTCCATTGTCCCACATATCAAACATACCTAGCTACGTAGAACAGCAAGATTCAGTACTGGTGCCTCTACTCTTTGTGATAAGTGGTGATTACAGTCATTTAGTGGTGAATAAAGCCATTTCCTTAAAGCAAGAGTGATTGAATTTAACTTGTGGAAATGGGAAATACACAGAAAGATATCTACATAAATGTCTACTAACTGGATGCAGACAGTGCAATTGGAAACGTGACCGTAACAAGCACGGATTTACTCAGGCCAGTTCTAACCAGGGTCATTCTGACAACCACAGCAGGGATGTGGAAGAAATGGATTTTGGTTCTGAGAAGACTTTATCAATAGTGAATAGTGAAAACACCAGTTTTTCCCTTACTTAATACAATCCATAGCACCATAGCATTACCGGTACTATCAAACTATTTATTTCCCATTAATGACTCAGGGATTTGAAATGAGAAAACCAGAACAAATTGCTTTTTAATTTATTAACAAGGAAACAAACTCTCCCCTCATTCTCTTATCAAAGAATAAAACCTGTTATGCTTTGTTTGAATGTGCTTCAGCTTTGGAGTCAGAATAGCTAGCTGCTACATGTTTTGGAAAAATCATTTAATTTTTCATAAAACTTGTGTAAAACAGCATGAAAAGGGAAGACAAATGCTATTAATTTTTCCCTGAAGTGCTTTGCTATGGACAGCAGAAATAGCCTAAGATGAATACATAAATATTTTATTAATATACACAGGTTCTACAGGAAATTTTTTAAAATGAAAATTACTGTGAATAATAGAATGACTTAGTTTGGAGGGGGCCTTAAAGATCATCCATTTTCAACCTTCTCTCAGGGGTAAGGCTACCACCCACCAGCTCAGGCTGCCCAGCACCCAGCCTGACCTTGAATGCTTCCAGGAATGGGGCATCCACAACCTCTCTGTGCAACCTGTTTCAGCTCCTCATCATCCTCTGAGTAAAAAACATCTTCCTAACATCTAAGCTAAATCTCCCCTCTTGTAGCTTAAAGTCATTTCCCCTTGTCCTAAGATGCTTAAGAAGCATCTTAATTTTAATTCTCTTATTCCCATACCCCATCAAGACCATGTTAATCACATGGTAAACTCCAGTAATTAACACAAATAAGATTGTATTCAAATTCATAGTTTCCAAACACGTTTAGCATCACAATTTTTAACATCCTTTCCAAGACTTACATACTCCCTGGAGCATGTTTTGCAGGTTCTTAAAAATTTTGAATACTGCAGAATATTTAAATCCCCTTATCTCTTGCTTCAAATCTCTGTTCTGAGCAGAAGAATAGCATAGCTTCAAACATTAACTTAAAGATCTGCCAAACTCTGGGCGGTGAAACTGGGCTTTCAGATAGTTAGCTTCTCTTATTCTACAGAATACAGTGTCCAATTCTCATTTCAAATTAATATTTAGCAGCACTTCAAAAAACTGTAGAAAAACCCCATGTACTTAATTTTCTTTACTTCATCTGCATGCCTCTGGTACATTAGCATGTTATTAACTCTTGAGTGGAGCAGAAAGATGGAAAAAAAATGTTAAAAAGATGTACTGAGAATTTTCCATGGGAGAAGCAACAGAGTGAGGCAAAAACACCATCACACTATGTAGAAAACCTGAATTTGTTTAATATCATACTGTGATAGGAAACATGGTTTAGATGCTACAATACAGCCATGGCTTCTTTTTGTCTATTCCACTTAGAGTGCATATAGGCAGTGGCAGAAATGCAGTAATGTGAAAGAAGGCGAGTGAGACATCCTCTGAAGAGCGCTTTACTCAGATGTGTCCAAATCACCAGTGTGATCTTTCTAATATATATTCTCATAGCCCGTTTTCAGATTCAGCCAGGACAGACAGCATTATATCAGGAACGTATATTTAAATGAAAAGGAGGTAATTCTAATTTACAGGAAGAACTCTTCACAACAAGCTGAGAAAAAGATGATCTTGCTAGAAGTGTTGGTAGGTTTGTTCCATAAAGATTGAACAATCACAGAACTGCGGGTTTGAATAGACCTCAAGAGATCATCAAACCCAACTCCCTTTGCTAAAGCAGGTACCATACAATAGGTCACACAGACAGGCATCCAGATGGGTCTTGAATATCTTCATTGAAGGAGACTGCACAGCCTGTCTGGGCAACCTGCTCCAGTGCTACACACCACCAAAAGAGCCTGGCCTCATACATTTGCCTCCTACCTCCCTTCAGATATTTATAAACATTAATCAGATGCCTTCTCGGTCTTCTTTTTGCCAGGCTCAACAGACCTAGATAGGTAGGTTTTAAAGAAATAATTGGGGTGATAAACTGGGGTCCTCTAGAATCGTCTGAATTTACTTCAACTTCACCCAACTGAATAGTCCTTCTTATATTTCCGCTGCATGAGAAATCTCAAATACCAATACCTTTCCTCAAGTGGGAGACACTCCAGGCCCATAATCATCTTTGTGGCCCTGAGCTGGACTCCTAGGAGATCCCTGTCTTGTCTCAACTGTCATATCAGTCTCCATCTTCCCTTCCTTGGAGGGCTGGACTTCTTTCATTCCAAGTTCATTGTGAAACTATAGGCTGCGGGTTAGGGTATTTCTGAATTAACTTTCTATAATGATTGTAAAAATCCCCTTAAGTATGTTTTCTATGTTGGAAAATATCTGACTGAGAATTATCTTCATTTTATTTGCTTTATTCAGCTGTTATGTAGTGAAAACAAGTTATTTTCTGTAAGAAAGATTTAGTGTTCAGCAAATATTACATCTCTTTTTCACCAGTGTTTTAAGCTTTGAACTATTCTTATCTCTTATTATTAACATATTTTGGTTCTTGTTTCAAGGTGATTATGGCTAGAGAATTCAGTCTCTAGGTTTTGACATGAATAAGCAAAACAAAAATATCTGATGGGGAGCAGCTGAGGCCCCTCGGTGTGCTCAGTGCAGAGCAGAGGAGTTGAGGGAAGGCCTGATGGCAGCTGCAGCTCCTCACAGGAAGTGAAGGAGCAGCTCTGAGCTTTGCTCTCTGACAGCGACAGTGCTGGGGATTAGGGCAAGAAGCAGAACAAAGAAGAGCAGGCCAACAAGTTTCATTATATTACTTTAAGAATGGATAAATGTGCACAAATATATTTGTTAAAATGTTATTTCAGAGAGATTCAAGCTCTGAGGGGTAAAACAAAAGCATTTCATAAAGGTACTGGTGGTTTTATAAATGATGAAACATCCTTTTAATGTTTTTGTGGTGTGATTTAAAGAGCTTTTATTACTTTGCAGGAAATCCAGGGAACAATGTTCCTACCTCCAAGAACATCATTATTAAACTGAAACATATACCTAGTTTCTGAGGCATCAGAGAGTCATCTCCTTCTCTCTCTCTGAAAATTTGGGTAAAAACCAAGAGGCCATAAGGTCTTTTCTTCTACGAGGTTTTGTAAAACTCAGAAGCAGATCAGAGCTCCAATAAAAGTTAGTTCTGAAGGTAGGTTTTAAAGAAATAATTGGGGTGATAAACTGGGGTCCTCTAGAATCATCTGAATTTACTTCAACTTCACCTAACTGAATAGTCCTCCTTATATTTTCGCTGCATGAGAAGTCTCAAATACCAATACCTTCATACTTGAAATTTAGTAGTAGAAGATGCAGTATGAGAGGAAGGTATTTAAAACACATAAATAAAATTCAAGAATAGCAGTCCTCCTTCTAGCAGCATTCATTATAATCTTCTGAAAATGAGTCTGTTACCACAGTAACCAATCTAATATTGGCTTTCCAGTTTGCAGACATTCAATTCCTTAAATGCAGGTGCAGAGAATGAATTCACAGTTTTGGAGCAGGTGAATTTTATTTGCCAAATGCGTTGCATTTGGAAGTAAGAAGATGCTGTAAATTTTTATGGCAAAGACATAGAAAAACAGTAGCTGAAGGAAAGAAGTAGAGAGGCTTGTGACGTTAATAAAAAATGCACTGGATGGTACACAAACTCTAAGTATTTAATCTTGCTGTTCTCTGTCTAGGAATATCAGACACGATTCAGAGACTTGTTTTCTGGTAATGCTTAAAGTGAACCAGAAGTCATCTTGCTCTCTTTAAACTGCAGAGATGACAGGCATAGTATAGATTGGGTCTGGTCTAGTGAGTTGATAAGGTTCTGAATACTAGTAAGCAGTAGATTTGCTAAGACATAGCACCCATCTCAGGGCTGTTTTCAAAAAATAACAAACTAAAACCTAACTTCAAAAAACTCTAGAAAATATCAATAGTTCTCCGAATGAATGGTACTTTAGTAGCATACTAGCCTCTCTCACTAAGCCAGTAGTACAAATAAGTTACGTATAGATGTATGTTGTGGATATCTAACTTTTCCAAACTTAGTGGTTAGTACTGAGTTACAGGAATACATTCATTGCTAACTCTTTTTAGAATTATTTTCAAGACATCAACAGCTTTTTTTCTTTTCCTTTTTATTTAATCTTTGTCTATATTTACATTGCTCTTTTGCCTGTTAATTCCAGTCTAAAGAAACCCTTACAATTCTTTTTTGTAATTCATATGTTCTAAACAATATATATCCCAAAATAATTCTAGATTTTGTCAAATATTTCATGTTCCATAATAAAACTGCATTCTAGAATTAAATCATTACTACATCATATTTTTAAAATAGTTTATATATGTATGTTTGTACAGGATCTGAGCCTACTACCTGTATTGCTTGTAGTATCATCATATGATAAATCTCTGTCAGTCTAAGAACATGAACAACTGGGCAAAAGAAGCCTAAAGCTCCTCATCATAGCCAGAGGGACTATGGATGGCATCAGAATACCTTAAACCTCAGAGGGGTTGAGAACATCATGGGGCTAATGAGTCACTTCTGCCTCTCACCTTCTGACTCAACCATTTTAAAAAAGTGACACAGAGGCAACCAGCCAGGTGGAAAAGCCACTCCTGGCATTGAGCTTTGCACAGGCTGTTGGCCTCGGAGAATGTTCTGCCTTTTTCCCTTTTCTGCACAAAGTTGCTCAAGCACCTCCAAGTCATAAGGCTCAACATTCAGGGTTACCAAAATGACCTTTTCTAACTCATCTATGTGTCCAAATGATTTCAGGTTTTATTAGAAATAAATAAGAAACTTAGTCTATTTTATGAGGATATAAGTTATATTCTTGCATTTTTGTGAACATAATCAGGGATTTTACTTATGATTCACCCAAATGTTCTTAATAAAACATTCCTCTAAGTTCGACTATCAGAGATGACATTTCAGATTCAAGAAATCTCTGAAGCGTATTAAAACAGATAATTTTTTTTTTTTTTTAATTAGCAAAGAATAAATGCAATCAAGTCTTATAGCACAAATGTTGATGTGATAATTTCAATCACTTTTAATATAGGTTGGCATCAACAGTATCTTCCTAGTTCTCATCTTTAGGATCATAATCTTTTAAGCATCTATGCTGATCCACGTAAGTTTCTCGAGTAAATCTAAAAACTTTTCAGTATAAAAGCTGTTTAGAATACTAAACAATTTAATAGCAGACGTATTACCGAAGAATGGAACTGTTCTGAAATCTACTTTTTCCTTTCTCATGCTTTAGTAACAACTTGAAGACTAAGGAATTTGACAAGGTCCCTGTCTTATGAATATCAGTAAGACCTTTGTAAATATGGCCAGCTGGTGTACCATGAACAAAAATCTATGCTAAAAATGTATTATATAATACTTATATATATCTTAGTTCTTTAATAAAAATATTCTAAGATGCTTGATGCATGGGAAAAATAATGCAACATGCTAACATTCAGCAGAAAACACACAGTAAAACTGCTTTTCTACACTGAAGTACAGTTCATTGATTTTTTAGAAAAATAAATCAGGTCAGCATGCTACAAAATGAGCTGATCTCAGCCTACTAATAAGTCTTACATACTACATTTTCTTTTTACTCCCTCAGCTTTAATCTCCTATCGGGCAACTTGTAAAAATTTTGTGAAGAGTTTGCCATTCCAGTACACAAACAATGGTTCAGTGTGTGGAAGAACACCAGTGTTCAATCACTCAGTGTCTGTTACTGGCCTTGTGTCTGTTTCCATACAACTGGATGATGTTCTCTGAGCTGCTTCTCCTCCATTCACAGACAAAGTCATTTGTGTGCCAATGTAAAAAAGTTGCTAAGAGTACCCATATGACCAAGTACATCGAAATGTCTCTTCTCACTGTCTGTGAACCTATATAGATGGTATTTGGGCCAAAAGAAGAAAGTATTGCTTATACCTTGACTTCAGATATCTACTTTACTTAATATCTAATAGGAAACTCAAATCAATCTAAACTGAAATTAAACCATAAAATATATACTTCCATAAAATATCTAATAGCTATTGTCTGTTAGATCTATCAATATGATCTAACATAATACGAAAATATTATGCATTAAAATAAAAACATTCACATTTTTTCCTTTAGATTTTCAATTACAATTAGATATCCCATCCAGCAGTTTCAGTTCTTAAAGGAAAAGTTGTTGCAATTATAATAATGAATTTTGAGAAATGTAGAAGATATCTGTAGTATTTGTAAGAAAGCCTGATAAGATAAAAATCTGAGTAAGTGCAATAAACCTGCTCAACACGAGGCTGCTTAAAAACCAAACACCAAATAAAGAATGGGTAATTCTGAATCACATGCCTTACAAGAACACAGTCACCAGGCAGAGTTGTCATCTCTGCATGATGCAGCAACACTAATGTATTTGTGAAAGTTGCATTTTTTCATAACGTTGTACTGACTGACTCAAGAGAATGTTCATCTGCTAAAATATTACAGGCCACATCTCCTGTGGTGACTTCAAGGACTGGTGATGATCTAACCAGGTTAGAGTGTTTGAAATCAGTCTGTATTCACATTTAAAACAATTGCAGAATAATGAGCCGTTACTTTTTCCAGCTCTCTAAAATGCATCACCAGTATCATATTTATTAAAATCTGTCACTGACTCACAGCTTTTTGGTCAATTAATCTGAACATCTTCAGTATAAGTTATGAAATCTGCAGATAGGAAAGTGCTCTTTTTACAGCTGGTGTACAAGTTCTGCTGAAATACACAATGTGGCACTGCTGCTCTGATACCTCTTTACTTTCCTTAAAGAAAAAACAATTCATTATTTCTGCCTTTACTCCATCACACTTGATAACTTCATAATTTAAATGGATAGCAGTGCAAAAATTCTGATATGGCAGAGCTTAGGTGTTGACTGAACTACTTGCTATGCACAATCTTTTCTGCTGTGTCTAACAGCAGACAGTGTCTGACTACTTCAGTCACTCACTCCTTCCTCCTTAAATTAATTTATTCTCATGATTTAATATTCCCTAAAAGTCTAGTTAATGTCACTCACCTCAGCTATCACTCTTACATAGAATATATATATTCCATTAAATTACTGGGATATATACAAAAAACACTGCATATAAATAAGCACTTAAATTTTCAGAACTTTGACATTTTCCATGTACTTTAAGAAAAAAATAGAACAACTTTTCAGCATTCAGCACAGTAAACATTTTTTAAGGTATCTAACCCTGAAATATGCTGGAAGATTTGACAGGTGTTTGTTGGTTTATCACTCATGAGATAAATAAATACTCTGAAGCCGACATTAATTTCTCTCAGTTTTATAATTTGAGAAACAGCCATGTAGTGTAACAACACAGCATGCAACACTCAACATTGCAACTTTGCAAGTTGCTGTGCAAAGTCATCTGAGCGTTCCTACACTGTTTAAAATACAGATTATGTGTTCTTTGTATAAAGTAATAATAAAACAATAACCTGCAAGTAAGACAATGTTTTTTTTTTTTTTTTTTATCAACAATCCCCAAATACAGGCTTAGTTCATCTTCCTACTTCCTTCATCTGCCTCCAAAAGCCATGCCCGTTTTCAAGGCTTCCTACAACACTTCTCTATCATTATCATCTCCTTTATCTTCACAAATCATGCAGCATTTTGGCATATTTGGACATACAAGCTGCATCTATTGCAAAAACAACCAGAGTTTCCTTATCACCTTTGCCTTAATTACTGGTAAAATGACAAGTTACAGATTCCTTTTCGACATTGTAGGGCATGTTACTGTGTTATTAAATTGTTTCCCTTCTATGATTGGTGCAGAAATCTTGAAAGTATTATGTTAATTTTTTAAAAATGTAATTGAAAATTTCTAACTGAAGTAGTTCTGTCAAATGGGCTCTTAGCAGGCAAGAACACCTAGTATCTTTTGTAGAAAGATTAAATACACAGCATGAAATAAAGACATTAAAAGACAAAAATAAATATAAATAAAAAAATAAAGCATTCTCATTTTTATAAAAGAAGCACATCCTTTGAGGGGCTGTCACTGAACTGACCTAAAACAGGCATGAGGGTAGCACCGAACCTTCTGAAGATTGTATTGCACTTCTCTAGCCTCCCCCTTCCCATCGAAAAATGTGTGCCAGTCATCACTCATGCATATTCAGACCCAGCTGAAGTTAGCAGTTCTCCAATTTCAAAGTAAGTTTAAAAAATAAATAAATAAATATAATAAAAAAGTGAGACAGCCCACATAGTGCTTCTCTGGGTAGCCATAATTCCTTTCCATAGGGTTCTTTCATGCAGGAGACCCACTTCTACCCAGCACAAGCCTGAAACTGCAGTGCTTGGTGAAGCATGGGCCTGCCAACAGAACTCCAACCTGAAGAAGAAAAACCTCCTTTGGAAGATATCAAAAGGACTTTTTTTCCCTCCATATCTATCCCTTCAGCTTATATCCTTTATGAGATGAGTAATACTTAACATGTTTTCTTTAGAAGAACTGTTCATTAGGCATCTACATATTTTTTGCATAAGTTGAGAAGAAGCACATACTTTTTAACATTTTCCCTTCTAGAAGATAACTACGGTCATACTCCAAGTTTTTAGAATTGTTCAGGTGTTTAAATGAGTTGAAATGAGTTCTAACATTTCAAAAACTGATAAAACTCTAGCAGATCACGTTTACATACTTTCCTTCTATAACAAAAAGTTTCATTTGAAGTTTAAACAGTTTGATTTTGATCTCCAAAGCAGAGCATAAGGAATATTTAAATCCAGTATCTCAGTGAAACTCCACAGATATTCTTACCAAGACAGATATTGCAGCAAAATCTCACTGTCGTTTTGAAATAGCACAGAATCTAGCATAATACCTTCTACTTCACCTTGTACATCTCAGTTGAGGAATTTATTGAGGTTTCCTTGTATCATCATAGAAGACAACATTGCAATTTCTACACATTTCCAATGAAAATATTCTTCAGATTGATGAAGTAGTAATTTTTCAAGTGGTTCAGAAAAAAAGACTCTGTAACACTATATTCACTCTCTTGATCACACACCATGACAGAGAGAAACAAAATCTCCTCCAGAACCATGACATGGTCAGTTTTTAGGTGTCCTTTGATCTGTTCCCTGAATTTCTCTCTTCACTCTGCTGAGGCCCTTTAAATGAAAGAAACCTTGAAAAAAAGTTTCTCTGAAAATGCTATTTGCTGATCCAACTATAATGTCAGAGCGAAGTTGAGTAGCTTGTTAATTTAAATTATTGCAGTTCTGTTAAACTTAGTGAAACTGATGTCATAGAGCTCAGAAGCTGTCTCTAGAAATACTCATACTGCTTCTCTTCAGAGAATCTGAAGGACACAGGCATAAGATGGAAAAATCACATTCCTCCAAAAGTTCTGAAAACTGTTTTCCCTGTTTAACATTTTAGTTTTGACTTTACATGAAAGAGGAACAACTTGTCCCTCAAAAACATATGATCCAAAAATATGCTTCAACAGAGCAGTCCCAGTATCAACACAGATGAGTGCACCTGGTTCTCTCAATTTTCAAACAGTAAGGATATAGACAAACTTGGCTGCTTGTGAATAGAACTGCAATCCAATGCTGTCTAGGCCAACTGATTCTCATTCACCGAGCAGCTGGGAATCTCTACAAATTTTATTGAGAAAGAAAAGAATAATAACATAAAATAGGCCCAGAAGGCACCAGCACCTACCCAGTTTTTTTGTAGCAGTATGACTTGGGATTACAATTTACCTCCCACTGAAGTCTTCTAATGTTAACATCAACCAGTAAACTTGACTGAAGTAGAGCTGACACACCAAACAAGCAAATCTTCATAAAAAGATGTTTTCAAAAGCCAAAGAGAATTATTTCGCTGCATCTCTGCTGCATGTCTCAGAAGTCAGAAAATAAAAGCTTTCTCTGAGTTTGCTGTCGGTGATATCAACACTGGGGGCCATCAGTGGGAGGTGAACAACTGAATCCTCTCCTCAGAAAATGTTTTCACACTTTTTTAGAGATCTGGGGGAAAAAAAAAATCACTTTCCCTACTGCACTTGCTGAATTTGGACTATACTGTTGCTAACCAGTTTCAGCTCGCTAACATCCCCACAGTACTATAAGTGAAGAGGTGGCACAAGGTACTATCTCGTGAAGCACTCACCACTGGTCAGAAGATGGTCAGAAATAGTGCCTAATATACATGAAAAAAGAGCACACAAAACATTGATTCATATTTAACATCAAATCTCCACTTCTGCTCTCCTCCTCCTTACTGTGTCTCAGAAGTAAAGCTGCCAGAACAGCTCCCAGCAGAGCTCCCTCGGCCCATGGGAGCAGCAGCAACCAGAGAGGCTCAGTGTGGAGAATGTAAGGAAGAAGTCTTTATGCATCATTAAGCCACCCTTTAATGCATGCAGTCAGACAAAGACTCCACCAGCCCCTCATTTGCTGGGATGCAGGGTGATTTTGTTATATCTTTCCCTTGAGAGCCTTAACTCATCTATTCATTTACATGCAGTCCTGCATTCTCCCCTAAGATGGGCACTGCAAGCCACCACATTGCGTGAGAGAAAAATCCAGTTCTGAGATTCAGACTCAGAATGTCTCTGCGCTGCTTGGCATCTGCCATCAATGTTATATTTTTCTTTCCATCTCAGAACATATGCCTCTTCTTGCATGAGAGAAGATTAGACAAAAAAAAAAAAAAAAAAAAGACATCATCTGTGTTTTTGTTAACCCATTTTCAGGAATCTAGCTTCCTATGACATTACGATTTAGAAATATAACTATTCTTTGTGTGCTAAAAGAAGATAATCTCCTGTGCTTTGTTTCTTCTGCCATCTTGTTTATTTTTTATGCAAATAATATAATTTATTTGAGCCTTTTGCAACATAAAACATGGAATTCAGCAGACAGTATGCACAACCGAATTGCACAGCCATATGAGAATGAGATGGTTTCCAAAGATAGTTACATTAAGCTTACTTTTGCAGAATAAATAATTCAACCCTCATGCTCTACATTTAAATATTTATACAAATACACTGCTTGTCACAATTAGTTTGATTAAACTGTTAAGAAAAAAGGAACTGCAAGAAATGAGACTTCATTCAGGAGAAGTTATTTATGTTGCAGTTAATTATGTGAAATTACAGAAGCAGCAGCAGGTCAGGATGCAGCCCTCCACATCCAAAGATCTGACCTCCAGCTTACTCGGGGAAGGTTTCTTAACCAAAATTGTTGCCTTTATTTAGCAAACAGAAGTCCCTGAACTTGATTTTCCTCTTTGCCTTGGTTTTCCCTTTTCCTTTTCTCCCAGTATGACTTGGAAAATCTTATTTATAGACTGAAAATGCACTGATGTTTACAGACTATTTTCTGCATAGTTTCCATCTGCAGCACTCTCATCTCAACTCCTTTAAGCAGGAAGTGAAACATTTATTGCAAAACCTCTTCCTTTTAGCCTCAGGAACATTTCTCAAGAAACTAAGAAAATCAAATAGCATCAAAGAAAAGCCTGGATTTTTATCCTTTTTCTAGATCAGAACAGAGAGTATCTCTAATTATGTGATGCCCAATGCTATGAAGTTTATGGGGACAACACGCCACTCCTTCTCTAGGAGAAAGAAATCCGCTCATCCCATCTCCCTGGTGTGAGTTTGATGTGGCTAACACTACCCAGAGCTCCACAAGCGATCTTTTAGTGTAGTATCTGCAACTGAACCTCTGATCATAACATCTAATATGGAAGTGTTGCTGCAAAAAGACTCAGCAACAGGCAGGTGGGTCACTCTGGGAGGACATAATTTTTTCTGTTTGTTAGTAACCAAAGGAAAAAAAAGATGACTGCATCACTGTCCTTGGACAAACCAAACAGCAGTGTGTAGTAAAAAAATAACTGAAAAAAATAACTGGATAGTGGGAGGGATCCTGCAGGATCAACTTAACATTCAAAATATACCTATGGGATCTGCCCCTAACCTCAAAAGGCCACCAAGTAGAGACTGTGTTCAGAGAAGAAATTTAAAAAAAAAAAACAAAAAACAAAACAAAAAAAAAAAAAAAAAAACCACCTTTTGTTTCTACCTAGTTATTTTAATGCCATCTTTGAAACAAGTTTCTGAGAGCTAATTTAGGAATGCTGCAAAGATTTATAAATTCCTTTTGTACCATTCACTGGGGGTTGGCTCTGCAAGAATGTGAAGGAAAGCATGGAATACTGCTTTTAACTGCCATAGACCTCCCAAAACATGCCAAGGTTGCTGCTATGGTATCATTCAGTGACACCAAAGAGTTTATTTGCTTTAAGGAGGCAAACTATTTTCCTGAAGGTAAGGAAGTACACATGATATGGGTGTTTATCAGCTTGAGGTTTCCAGGAAATTAGTTACCTGGGACCTTCACTTTCTCCCCTTCTATTTCTCTGTCACTAAATCAGAGCAAAGAGCAACATTTCTGAGACAGAGAAGGCAGCTATCAGGGGTTTTATTATTGCATTTATTAGTACTTAGAGAAAACTCCTTTCCAATAGCCCTCATGCTGGCAACCTGATAAACACAAGATATTTGTTGTATCTGTCAACTTGCTGTAAGAATTTTTTTTTTTTTTCCATGGCTGGGGAAAGGTTCATTTTTATACCGATCATGTATCAAAAAAGTAAATGCAAATTCCAGACAATATCTTTGCAAAAAGACTTCAACAAATCAGGAATTATTGTGATACCTGTGTATCCAAATCATTCTTCCATATTATTTTCTTGACTATCTTAAATCATATTTGTAAGTTAGGAAACCAGAGGTATGCAGGTTACCATGAGGCATCACATGAAGTCTTATTGTCTAATTGTTACCATTGCTCAGTTATTCTTCAGAGAACTGAAGAGGACTAGAGCTTGAGAGAACAATCATTCCCCTCTTATCCTTTATTTTGGTACTAAAGGATGCTCTCACTTAGCCATGATTATGCCACTTCCCAAAAGTCATGCAATCAAGGTATAATTCTTTTCATCAGAAATGTGAGAACATTTAGAAAGACATTATTCAGATATTATGTCTGCTGAGTCTGAGTCAGGGAAAAGTTGTCCAGAGTTTGAGAAGAAACTGAACTTTTGCTTGTACTATTAATTCCTCTAATTTCACAATGTGCTACTGTCTAGTCATTGAATAGAAGGGATGTATGTACGTATGTATTCAAAAGAACATTTTAAAAGCAAATCCACTATAAAACAGGAGATAATGGTAATGCTAACAAGTATACCTCTCTCAACAGCAAAGAAAAAAAATAAGTGCAGTGTAAAATATTTTCAGTTCTTGTCTTCAGAACAGTAGTACATATACTGCTAGAACTTGTATTCTACATACAACTAATATTTTCCTACAAACATTTAAATTCAAATGCATATAAGTGCTAAAGGCATACAAGTCTATCTCTCAGTTCCTGGAGATAGACTAACTTAATTAAAACATTTGCACTAACACATGTGAAAGCAAGGTCAGGGTCTGTTACTTTCTGGAATTAAACAAGATTGGGAAACCAACACTGTTTAAAAAACAAGTGTTGTTATTATGTAAGTAAGGAAACAGTTGCCAGCCAGGGCTATGTAATTTTACTTTTCCATGTCATTAGTAACAGAAGAAATCAAAGTAAATGAAACTAACTCATCATGCCCTGAATAATGCAGAACCCAGCCAATGAAGATCCACTGAAGCAACTCCTCCATGTAACTCTTTTTTTTTTTTACAGGTCCTCCAGGAAGCCAGAATAAGCCAGCATAGTCAGAATAATTCTACATCCCCAGAGAGATCTTACAGAAGATGAAGATAGAGATTTTATATATCTATATATTTATTTTAAATCTGTATGCATAAAACCTCAGTGTAGAAGAAACATCTATAACAAGACGCAGTTGTCCTTTTCTAGTTTTCCTGTTGTACTGCTTTTGAAATTGCCCTGAAATTGAGACTAGGATAAAGAGCAGCACTGAAAAACATTAGCATAAATTAAGGCTGAGGACATTTACTAATATTTCTTGCACAATTGATAACACTGTCTTGCATCATCATCTCTCTCCAGCACTAACAACCATATTAAATATGGAAAAAATAATTCAGTTTAGACCA